>NC_057813.1:286790871-286924465 GCF_018294505.1 Triticum aestivum | reverse complement strand
AAACTCTCACGAACCCACACACTATATCTCTCTAGGTTTGTATCTCTCTCACACAACCCCACGTAGGCGGTGTACGTATACAAGAAGAGAATAGGTGCATCGTGCACGTACTCACGCTTCGTGCCTAGCCACACCCGTGCGGGTACACGGTGGAGCTCATTTCTTTACGAAATGGCAGCCCACGTGCTAATTTGAATGCGTGTAGCGGTTGTTTACCTAGGGAGGTCATGTACCACGCGTGCACGAAACAAAGTTCGACTTGACGCGTTGGTGCATTATTTTTAAATAAAGTTATAGCTCTCAATGGCACGTACACAGAATATAAAATGATTTTTATGGAGAAAAAGGTAGTCCGCTCCACTATATACAATGGAGCATGTCTGCCTGGTTTGTCTCTCTTCAAAGTATCTCACACAAGGCTGTGGTGGCCTCTCTCTCTCTCTCTCTCTCTCACCGCTGGTCACTGATGCGGCTGCATCCCGTCCGCCGGGGGAAATGGAGGAAGTGCATCGTTTCTCCGTTCGACGGCGCCGAGGCAGCACGTCCCGATCTGCTGTACATGTCGTTCTCTCTAACAAAGCTCCGGCGCGGTAGGGCCTACGCCACCTGCTCCCTGCCGCATTATGGGCAGATTCCGCCCGCCACCGCTCACCTAGTTACATCCCGACGACCTCCAAGCATCCCCTCCGGCCTTGCTCCACTGCCCGTCTTCCCACGTCGCTGCATGTGGATCTTCCATAGTTCTTTGCCCAAAACGTAGCTCGTCCGGTGTACTTTCCATATTGCAATCTCGTCCTCACACCGTTTTAGACAAACACAACCGTGTGGTTATCTTCCCTTAGGACAAGGAATATGCTTCTTTTTTGTCGTCGCATGTGTCATCAACTATTATTGGCCAGTAATTCTTTCCTTTCTACCTCTTTTTTGCAAACAGGGCTATCCATTTCACTTCGTTGCTATTGCGCCCTTTTGGTGAACTACACAAATCACTTTTTTCTTAAGAGTGTTTTCTGCAGTTGTTCTAAAATGTCACACGGGCAACGTCTCTACATTTCAGTGCGACTGCACAAAGGGAGATTGGTTTTGCTCTATCCTCCTCATCCAACTCTGAGCCTAGTCTTCTCCAACTAGTTAGTCTTAAGAGAGACTGCAAAGGTGACCGGCTTCTATTTGTGTGTTTACTGTTTCATCAGCAGTCCTCTATTATCGTAATCACACTTAATATCTTTGAAACAGGGACGCTCAGCTCTATTTTAGTGGAACTGCAGAAAATGATCGGAATGTTGCATGCTCCAGGCAGCTACTTTTTTTCCCAACATGCCTTGTTGATTTAGACAGAGCTGGGGGGATGTTGCTGCCAATGAAAGCATGGATCAATTCTAATTTAACAAATTCTCACAAGTCACAACTTTGTCTTCAGTTTTGATGTAAATGTTAGCTCTGATCTACTAATAATTGAGATGCATTAGCAAGGAAGTTAGTTTTTTATTGTTTCCAAAAGAGCATCGATGGCAAGACACACGAAACAAAAGCTGAAAGCTCACACCATTGTACAATTTCATGTCACTAGAAAATTATTTGTATAGTAAGTCAGTTATGTAAACAAATGTTGGAAGCTTGATAGCATTGCCAGAAGCCTCTTTAGCATCCGGGTCCATGTGCCATGCACAAAATTATACTGCTTCATTCCTAAATATTTGTCTTTTTACAAATTTCAAATGGGCATATTTTAGAGTGTAGATTCACTCATTTTGCTTCGTATGTGTACTCCCTCCGTTCCTAAATACTCTATTTGTCTTTCTAGAGATTTCAACAAGTGACTACATACGGAACAAAATGAGTGAATCTACACTCTAAAATATGTCTATATACATCCGTATGTAGTAGTCCATTTGAATCTCTAAAAAGACAAATATTTGAGTAGGCACTCATTGAAATCTCTAGAAAGACAAATACTCCGGAGTATATTTAAGAACCGAGGGGGTACTGCACAGCCGCATGGGAGACTCAGCCCGGTCGTTGCGCCGCATTAATAGTGAGTAATGAGCAGTCAAATCATAAGCCCCACCTTTCCCACTGTAAGTTGCTCGGAAGAAGCAACCATCAATACGCTCTTCTTTGAATCCGCTCATACTACTCCATCCATCACTGTTTATAGAGCGCGCTTCAGAAAAAAGAAAAAATCTGTGGTACCAAGGCGACTAGCGATCGGCCAAAAAAATAGCATTGGTAGTTATAGCACGACGTCTATTACTAGAGGAAATAATGCGTACACACATGCATGTAGTGCTTCCACCCCGAGTACACACATGCATGCACTTACTCCATTCCGTAGTATTACATCGAGAGAAAATTATGGACTTGATTGCGGTTACCACGCCCTAATTAATTGAGCATTAAACCAAACGCGTCTAAGGTCTCCCTGGTGGTGGAAATGCATTGAGAGAAATGCATCATAATGAAGCGTTCCCTGTAAACTGTGACGGAGGGAGGAGTAGTATGAAGGTGCAAAACCAAGTAGGCGTATGGCCAGTCAGTCAAAGCACCTCCTCTTGGCATATCACTGACATGTGGGATAGGAGTGTGAGCAAACCAATCTCAATTGACAGCAAAATGGCCAACCCGCCGTTCCTTGAGAGAGACGAGGAGCGAGAACACACAGACGGGCTCGCACGGAGGCCAAGATATATTCGAGCATGGTTGGTTGATCGATATCATCATTACATGTTGGGCTACCGTTTTCCGCACTTCTCCGGAATAAATGTGTACTTTATCAAAGATTAAAAAAAAATAAGAGTACAGACGCTCCACCATGTGGTTCTAGTAGTAGTACTACTCGTACTACAAAACCTTGTGCTTGGCTCTTCGCCTCTTCATGAAGTCGAACAATGATGGTACTCCGCATGTTGGGTATTACAGTGTATGCCTCTGACAATCTGACACCAAATGGATTGATGCATGTCCACCGCCTATGCGAGGGTAGGTTGCATTAGTCAAAAGGCGTAAGCGAGCTTCACCTTGTCCTACAAGCTTCTCCTCGTTCTGCGAGTTGACGGGACACACCAAAAAGTAGTGCTAGTCCATACTCCCTCCTTTCCGGTTAATATGGCTTAATCTTTTTTGTGGGGAAATGAGAGAGCTTTATTCATATATAAGCATTCTTAAGATGATCAGCCAAGACACTGGTCACTAGGAAGCGAGGTACCCCGCAAAAAAGAAGTAGGAAACAAGGTGTTTCATCAAGCCAACTCTCAGCCACATTCAAAGTGCAGCAAGGACGGTTCGCACAAAGATGCGCCACAAGGTTTGCTGACCTGTTTACATGCTGAATAACAAAAAAGAGGAAATATTACTAAGCGCTCCTATTTGTAACAGGATATGAGCCAGAATTAAGGGAGAATTGTGGCGAGTGTTCCATGCAATCAACTTCCATTATCACATGCGAGAACCCTCAAAGAGAACCAAATGTATTGAAGATTGCTTTATCACATTTTAAAATTATAATAAGAGTGCAGACGCTCCTCCATCCGGTTCCTAGTACTAGTATAGTACATACCTCTATAGACTATAGTAGTAGTACTAGTACTACTTGTAAACTTTTCACTTGGTTGTTCGCCTCTTCGGGGAGTCGAAAAATAATAGCACTAGTATAGTGTATGCTTCTGGCAATCTGACACCGAATTAACTGTTGCACGTCCACTGCCTGAGCGAGGGAGAGCTTGCAAGCCACCGCGCGCAAGCTTCTCCCGTCCTGCGAGCTACCGCGCGCAAGCTTCTCCCATCCTGCAAGCTTCTCCCCGTTCGACAAGTTGACGGGACACAGCAAAGTAAAGCTAGTCCATACTACCTCCTCTTTGGTTAATACGGCTTAATTTCAAATGAGATAAATACACTGTTTGTCACTGTATATTTGTAAAAATACGGTCAGTGGACTTCATAATACGCTCATTGCACTCAATATATATATTTTCCGTTGTTTATACGGTCACTAGCTCACCCTGACTGAGTATGTGTGTGCATACACATGTAGGTTGAGCACTTGAGCGTGACCGTGTGTGTTCCATCGTGTGCTCGGACATGCATGCATTAGGGCGTCGCGCGCGTTTTTGCATCCATGTGTACGTGTGAATGTTGCATACACGTAGGGGGAGTACGTGTAGGGGACACTAAGGAGCAGTCAAATCACATAGTAAGTTAGTGGGAAGAAGCAACCATCATTTCACTCTTCAATGACACGTACGCAATATAAAATGGTTGATATGGAGAGAAAAAGAAAACCACTATATATAAACTAGCAAGAGCCTAAGCTACAAGCCTGCTTGCTTAGGTTGCTCTCTTCACAAGCATAGAACGACGGTGGCCACACCGCTGGTCACATATCCGGCCTGATCCCGCAGCTGGGGGAAGGGAACAATGTTCTGCATAGACGCGGTCGCCATCGGCGAGGGAGAAAACCCACAGTCGGTGTGTCCCAATCGGGGGTCACGCGGTATGGGCTGATGTCGCGTCCCAACTGCCCTTCTAGCTACAGCCCGACATCCCAGGTAGTCCATCTTCCTTTTGGTGCCGGCTTGCTCCACTGCCGCAGCTCCCCACATAGCTCCATCTCCATGTCGATCTTTCTCTACTTCTACCGGCTTCTACTTGTGATGAGTTTATGTCTCATGAACTAGTGCGAGTACTACTATTCTAATCACACTTCTTCAATATCTTTGCCATCAGGGATGCTCAGCTCGATTTTAGTGGAACTGCACAAAATCATCGTATGATCCGAGAGTGCCAACCGTCTTTCCTTCGACAGGTTCTACCTGGCCAGGAAATTAAATCATGTTTAGAGTTTAGGATTTAACTCGTAGTGACCCCATCAGTAGTTTTTCTTTCGTACACGCTCTCATAACTTTTGTCTTTAGTTGTGAAGTAAATATTGGCTATGATCTGTGAATCATTGAGATGCATCAGCATGCGTGTTAGTTTTCCTTTGTATTTGATGGAATGTTGTAACGGGGCAACCATGGAATAGGAATGAAAATGGAGTGGAAAGTTTCCGTTTTTCCAGAGAAAAAATGGAAACGGAGAGAAACCAACATTTCGTTTCGTTGGATCGTTCCATCGAGCAAAACCAACGTTTAAATCATGCCTGACGTGTTCGTGTCTCACCCTCCTCCCCGGCTCGACCCCACATGGTCCCTCGGCATGCCACTCACCGCAAACCGAGTATACCATAACTTTCCCGCCTGCTTGTCGATGGATCGCGCCATGGAGTACTAGCACTACTGGAAGAGATTGACGAGTTGGGGAGGACAGCTAGCTGTAGCACGGACTCCCAAGAACTTTTTACATGCATGTTGTGGCCGGCTATTGCGACCTTTGAACGCGGAGCAGTCGCGTGCACCAGGAAGCGGCGCGAGCGACGCTCTCTCAGCCGGCGCGCCACTTCAATGCCGGCGCCAGTGAGAGGCCACGTCCGCTCTAGCCGGGCATGAATGCGGCACTGACCGTTTCAGGCAGGAAGCATGCGCGGGTGATGAAGAGGGTTCGGGTTGGTCGGGACCGGCTGTGGCAGCGGTCCGGACGCCCGCAAACAAGACATGATGTACGTTAATATTGCTGCGTATATAATTAACAACGTAAATAATGTGCCAGTTGGACAAATATGATTGGAGATGGAGATGGAAATGGAATTTTATGTAAACACGGATATGCATGTCTATGTCTATGTGTGTGTACGCGACGACTCTCGCAACCTGGAAGCGGGGGCGTGTTTTTGATCAAGTTTTCTTTCTTCGTACGTTAAAAAATTGTCCGCCAGTTTTCGTTTCTTTTTTCCGGGAACGCGCATATTCTATTTAAAGCCACTGCTATTGAGAGATTTTTTTACTCCATTATAGACTCTTGTTTGATAGAGTTTCTTGCGTCTCGCTCTCTCACCCTCTCCATATCAAAACAATATGACAGTGTCCACTCTATCTCTCTCCTCACCGGTGGTCACAGATCCAGCTGAATCCCGTCCACTGCGGGAGGTGAGGAGGTGCAGCGTTGACGTTGTCGCCGTCGGTGATGGGGGAAGCCGATGCGCACCGTCCTCTCGGAGTCGGCGCTGGCACGGACGAAGGTCCTCCACGCCCTTGTTCGCTACCGTCATGTGGGCAGATCCCGCCCGCCCGCCTAAATGACATCTCGCCCACCTGAGGTATAACTTCTTGTGCTGGTCCAGCTCCCCAGGTCGCTGCGTGCGGGTTTCTTCTATGCGACTACTCCCTAGCTCCCCATGTATAGTAGCTAGGGTTCGTCGGCTGGTCCAACATCACCTACTATTATGGAGGAAATGCCACTCGAAAAGTTGTCCTGATTTATTCCTCGGTGGAGGTATACATGTTGTTTCGACAAAAAGTACATGGTGGTTGTGCGGTCATTGTCCATATGCTCCTATTGCTGCTGCTAATCTAATACTATCACTAGTTAGATGAAGAAATGCTTTTTTTCTCGGGTATCCTGGTTTAGTTCCCATCAAGATAATCATGATGCTTCTATTTGTTGGTGTACTTTTCATTAATTCTTATTGACAATTGAGATGTCGTTGTTAATCTTGTAAAACAAAGTAACAACACTATATCCCTTTTTTATATTTTTGGAAACAGTGATGCATATCTCCATACCCGGGCATGTCTTCCTCAATTTTTGTGGAATTGCACAAAATTTGATGGCCACTATTGTTCCGCCTCACTGTCCTCTGCCACATGGTTCTTCCTTCCTCGAGCTTGATTACTGAGAAGAAACAGACCACAGTGAGGATTTGTTGAACTTCATAGGTGCCTCACCCAAACTTTGATGCCAAATGGATGATGCATCACCATGATGACCTATCGATGCTCATGGTTGCGCCTCATGGTTGCGTCGGCTGGTGAAGCTGATCGATTTTCAATGAAAACAAGATGTCCTCCATTAGTGCTCTTTGCTTGTTACGCACAAAGATGATATCCTTCGTTAGTTCAGCTTGGTTGCGTTGGAGACGCAGTCGCCTTTCAACATTGGTGCAATTTTATCACACAATTGGCTATGAACCAAATGTTTCCTCGAAGAAGGATCGACGTTGGTACTAAGAGCATAAGTTTTGTATTGATTTCTAAGCCTTCTCACAACTTTGTCTCCAGCTCCCCTGTAATTTTATTTGTCCAGCTATTAACTTTGATTTAAAAAATGGTGTGGACTAAAAACCCGGATGGACATAGTAGCCCTCCATTTTTATTTACTCCGCATATTAGATTTGACTGAAGTCAAACTTTGTAATGTTTGACCAAGTTTAGGCCGAACACAACAAACCATAATTATTAGAGAGGGCAAATTGTACATACTCTCTAACCTTTCTGATAATTGAAATTAAAATTCTTTTTTTGTACACGCTCTCACACGTTTCCGATAATTTGGCGCATGTGTGGTTGTTCACTTAAGGGAGGGTAGTGTACCGCACGTGGAGGACAGGAAGTGCGACCAGGACGTGTGGATCGTAAGTTCATCGGAAGTAGTAGTAGTTTTCTTCACTGTACGTTAAATAAAGAGTTTCATTTCGTACTTACACAATTTAAAACGATTGTTATGGAGAGAATAAGAAAACCACTCCACTATATGTTAGTCGTATACACGAGTACTATATGGACGTAGCTTCATTGACTTTAGTGCACCTGCCTTTGGGTTTATGACAGGTGGGCCCAAAATGTGGCTGGCTCACCTGTCATACAGCCAAAAGTAGGTGCAGTTAAGGCACCGGAGCTCAGTCCGTACTATAGTAGTATATATATATAAGCTGGAGCCTTAGCGCTTGTTCGCTAGGGTTTGGACTCTCCACACTCTAGCCGCACTACATATATATATATATACATGCTGGAGGCTCAGCGTTCCTTTGCTAGGGTTTGCTATATTCACAGTCTCTCACCCTCTCTTCAATAGATCTAAACAAGACTGCATTGGCCTCTTGTCTCTCTCTCCCCCCTCACAGCTGGCGAAGGAGGCGTCCGGATCCCGTCGCACCGGGAAGGGGAGGAGGTGCATCGTTCACTCTATCGCCTTCGGCGAGGGAGGCAATCCACTACCGGCTGCGCTATTCTCTTTCACCCAGCGCCTGTGCGGGAGGGCCACTGACCCCTTCTTCCTTGCTATTGTACATAGTGTGGGCAGATCCGGCCTCCCGCCGCACGCCTTGCCACATCCCGATGACCCTAAGGTATAAGTTTCTTTCAAACCGTCGTTGCTCTAGCTGCATGTGGATCTTTTTCAATCTGTAGTCGAATCTAGGTCTTGGTTCAAAGAGGAAAGAAGGGTGCGGCGGGCTGGAGCATGAATCTAGGACGTGGTTCAATGAGGAAAGGAGGGATGGAAAGTAGTATAGACTGGTTATCCAGCCGCTTTGTTGGTCGAAAAGGGAAAAAGGGGGTAACCAGTACACACATCTGTAAGGAACCGATCTCTTTGTTGAAAAGGGAAAGAAACTGGGGGGTCGGGTAGTTTGTGCAGGACTAGATTTGCTGCCCTCACATAGGAAAAAGGTTCAAAGAGAACAAATATGGGACCAACGCATATATGCTGCTTGGCTACATACTCTGCGTCACCCATTTATACGTGTGGACGCACATGGTGCTGGCATGTCCCATACAGCTATTTTGCTATTGTTAATCTAAGAATGCCACCGGAAAATTGAAGCAATGCCACTATTAAAAGTAAATTACATTTTTTTAACATATGTTGTTTTAAGAGAACGTATCTGTTAATATGAATCAATGCAACCGTTTTAGAAATGCTACTATCCTACATTGTTTTCCATCAAGATAAGTTAGATGCTTCTTTCTGTCACCGTTTGTTTCATCCTCCTTTATTGGCAAGTAATTGTTTCCTTTTGGGCCTCTATTAAAACAGGGGTATCTATTCAACTTGTTGCTATTACGACATTTTTCTTCGCTAAGCGAAACACTTTGCTTGATTTCAGTGCAACTGCACAAAACGAGATTGGATTTCCTATTCGTGTTGGCAGATTTGTAGGTGATCTTGTGTGTGTCATGACAGGTTGGTACTTGCCTTCATCCACATGATCGTGCAGTGTGTTTTGAGATGTTGTGCTACTTGTATTTGTATTGTTTTAAATAAATGTTGAATTGAAGCTATTGTATTGCTCTCTTTTCCCATTAAGTAGTGAACAAACATGGTACCAACCCAGACATGATGCTTGTTGCTTTATTACAACAAACTCTGCATCACCCCCCTTTATAAGTAGATGGAAGCACATGGTGTTGTTTCACCCACTCTCCCCTGGAACTGTTTATGCTTTTGTTAATCTAATGCCGCTGGTAAAATTAAGCAATCCCACTGTCAGAATTAACTACTGAATCTTATTTCAAAACTGCAACACTTGTTAGGGATTGGCGGGATTACCATTTTTGTGGCCGCATGTTTCATCCTCCTTTATTAGCCAGTAATTGATTCCTTTTTTGCCTCTATTTAAACAGGGATATCTATTCAACTTGTTGCTATTGCAACATTTTGCTTCGCTACGTGAAGCATTTTGCTTGATTTCAGTGCAACAGCACAAAACGAGATTGGATTTCCTATTCATGTTGGTAGATTCGTATTTTATCTTGGTCTTCTCATGAAAGGTCAGTACTGGCCTTCATCCACATGATTGTGCAGTGTGCTTTGAGATGTTGTGCTACTTGTATTAGTATTGTTTTAAATAATGTTGAATTGAAGCTATTGTATTGTTGTCTTTTCCCATTAAGTAGTGAACAAAAATGGGACCAACCCAGACATGATGCTTGTTTCTTTGTTACAACAAACTCTGCATCACCCCCTTTACAAGTAGATGTAAGCACATATTGTTGTTGTGCCCACTCTCCCCTGGAACTGTTTATGCTTTTCGTTCATCTAATGCCGCTGGTAAAATTAAGCAATGCCACTCTCAGAATTAACTACTGAATCTTATTTCAAAACTGCAACACTTGTTAGGGATTGGCGGGATTACCATTTTTGTGGCCGCATGTTTCATCCTCCTATATTAGCCAGTAATTGATTCCTTTTTTGCCTCTATTTAAACAGGGATATCTATTCAACTTGTTGCTATTGCAACATTTTGCTTCGCTACGCGAACTACTTTGCTTGATTTCAGTGCAACTGCACAAAATGAGATTGGATTTCCTATTCATGTTGGTAGATTCGTATTTTATCTTGGTCTTCTCATGAAAGGTCAGTACAGGCCTTCATCCACATGATTGTGCAGTGTGCTTTGAGATGTTGTGCTACTTGTATTAGTACTGTTTTAAATAATGTTGAATTGAAGCTATTGTATTGCTGTCTTTTCCCATTAAGTAGTGAACAAAAATGGGACCAACCCAGACATGATGCTTGTTTCTTTGTTACAACAAACTCTACATCACCCCCTTTATAAGTAGATGGAAGCACATATTGTTGTTGTGCCCACTCTCCCCTGGAACTGTTTATGCTTTTCGTTAATCTAATGCTGCTGGTAAAATTAAGCAATGCCACTCTTATAATTAACTACTGAATCTTATTTCAAAACTGCAACACTTGTTAGGGATTGGTGGGATTACCATTTTTGTGGCCGCATGTTTCATCCTCCTTTATTAGCCAGTAATTGATTCCTTTTTTGCCTCTATTTAAACAGGGATATCTATTCAACTTGTTGCTATTGCAACATTTTTCTTCGCTACGCGAAACACTTTGCTTGATTTCAGTGCAACTGCACAGAACGAGATTGGATTTCCTATTCATGTTGGTAGATTCGTATTTTATCTTGGTCTTCTCATGAAAGGCCAGTACAGGCCTTCATCCACATGATTGTGCAGTGTGCTTTGAGATGTTGTGCTACTTGTATTAGTATTGTTTTAAATAATGTTGAATTGAACCTATTGTATTTCTTTCTTTTCCCATTAAGTAGTGAACAAAAATGGTACCAACCCAGTGTGACGCCCCCGATTCAATCATACACTAATCATGCACGCAAATGTGTACGATCAAGATCAGGGACTCACGGGAAGATATCACAACACAACTCTAAAACATAAATAAGTCATACAAGCATCATATTACAAGCCAGGGGCCTCGAGGGCTCGAATACAAGTGCTCGATCATAGACGAGTCAGCGGAAGCAACAATATCTGAGTACAGACATAAGTTAAACAAGTTTGCCCTAAGAAGGCTAGCACAAACTGGGATACAGATCGAAAGAGGAGCAGGCCTCCTGCCTGGGATCCTCCTAAACTACTCCCGGTCGTCGTCAGCGGGCTGCACGTAGTAGTAGGCACCTCCGGTGTAGTAGGGGTCGTCGTCGACGGTGGCGTCTGGTTCCTGGACTCCAGCATCTGGTTGCGACAACCAGAAAGAAAGGAAAGGGGAAAAAGTGGGGAGAAAGCAACCGTGAGTACTCATCCAAAGTACTCGCAAGCAAGGAACTACACTACATATGCAGGGGTATATGTGTAAGGAGGCCATATCGGTGGACTGAACTTCAGAATGCCAGAATAAGAGGGGGATAGCTAATCCTGTCGAAGACTACGCTTCTGGTCACCTTCGTCTTGCAACAGGCAGAAGAGGGTAGGTCGAAGTCCTCCAAGTAGCATCTCCAAGTAGCAACTCCAAGTAGCATCGCATAGCATATCCTACCCGGCGATCCTCCCC
Organism: Triticum aestivum; assembly: GCF_018294505.1. NCBI lineage: Eukaryota > Viridiplantae > Streptophyta > Magnoliopsida > Poales > Poaceae > Triticum > Triticum aestivum. The sequence goes on along the minus strand of NC_057813.1, from coordinate 286,912,786 downwards.
TCGTATCCCTGAGGGAGAGCGACCACCGGTTGTATCTGGCACTTGGAAGGGTGTGTTTTATTAAGTATCCGGTTCTAGTTGTCATAAGGTCAAGGTACAACTCCAAGTCGTCCTGTTACCGAAGATCACGGCTATTCGAATAGATTAACTTCCCTGCAGGGGTGCACCACATAACCCAACACGCTCGATCCCATTTGGCTGGACACACTTTCCTGGGTCATGCCCGGCCTCGGAAGATCAACACGTCGCAGCCCCACCTAGGCTCAACAGAGAGGCCAGCACGCCGGTCTAAACCTAAGCGCACAGGGGTCTGGGCCCATCGCCCATAGCACACCTGCACGTTGCGTACGCAGCCGAAAGCAGACCTAGCCTAGTGGCGTTCCAGTCCAATTCGGCGCGCGCCGCTCCGTCGCTGACGTCTGAAGTGCTTCGGCTGATACCACGACGTCGGGATACCCATAACTACTCCCACGTAGATGGTTAGTGCGTATAGGCTCGTAGCCAGACTCAGATCAAATACCAAGATCTCGTTAAGCGTGTTAAGTATCCGCGAATGCCGAACAAGGCCAGACCCACCTGTCTCCTAGGTGGTCTCAACCTGCCCTGTCGCTCCGCCACAAAGTAACAGTCGGGGGCCGTCGGGAACTCAGGCCCACCACTACCTGGATGGAGCCACCTGCCCCTTTAGCCCCCATCTCCAAACAGTATCGCCAGTAATGTAACAGTGTAAAGTATATAGTATATGCCCGTGATCACCTCCCGAAGTGATCACAGCCTAGTAGTATAGCATGGCAGACAGACAAGAGTGTAGGGCCACTGATGGAACACTAGCATCCTATACTAAGCATTTAGGATTGCGGGTAAGGTATCAATGACTGTAGCAGCAATGACAGGCTATGCATCAGAATAGGATTAACGGAAAGCAGTAACATGCTACACTACTCTAATGCAAGCAGTATAGAGAAGAGTAGGCGATATCTGGTGATCAAGGGGGGGGCTTGCCTGGTTGCTCTCGCAAGAGAGAGGGGTCGTCAACTCCGTAGTCGAACTGGTCAGCAGCAGCGTCGGTCTCGTAGTCTACCGGAGATAAGAGGGGGAAGAAACAATGAATACAATGCAAACATAAACACGACGATGCGTGACGTGACAATGAGCGGTGCTAGGTGTGCCCTAACGTGGTATGAGGTGGTACCGATTAAGGGGGGAAACATCCGGGAAAGTATTCCCGGTGTTTCGCGTTTTCGGGCAGAGGAGCCGGAGGGGGAAAGTTGCGAGTTCGATAGGTTAGGGGTGTGTGCCGAACGAACGGACTGCGTATCCGGATTCGTCTCGTCGTTCTGAGCAACTTTCATGTTGAAAATAATTTAATCCGAGTTACGGATTAAAAGTTATGATTTTCTAAAGATTTTATTAATTTCTGGAATTTAATTAATTAATTAATTAATTCAAAAAAATGGATTTATGACGTCAGCATGATGTCATGCTGACGTCAGCAGTCAATAGAGTTGACTTGGTCAACCTGACATGTGGGTCCGGGGGGACCCACCTGTCATCCTCTAATTAGGTTAATTAGGGTTTAGGTTAATCTAATTACAGTTTAATTAAACTTAACTAGTTAATTAATTTAATTAAACCGGATTAATTAACTTAATTAATTCATTAGTTAATTAATTAATAATTAATTTTATTAATCATTTTTATTTTTATTTAATAATTTTATTTTTAATTCCTTTTTTTTAAACCGTTCTGGGGTGTGGGCCCCCGTTGTCATAGGGCCACTAGGCCTTAGCGGATCGGGTGCGCCCGATCGGGAGGTGCGGGCGAAGGGGCACCCGCACGCGAGGCCACCAGGGGCGAGGCGGGGCGCCAGAATCCGGCGGGGTAGGGGGGAAAGGGCCGGCCAGCTCCGGCGAGCGGCGGGAACGGCCAGCAGGGGGCTTGGCGGCAGCGGACGGCGCCGGCGTGGGCGCACGGGGCGCAGGGGGCGCGGCCATGGACGGGGCGAGACCAGCGGGCGGGGGGGGACGACGGGCACGGCCCGGTCGGTGTAGCGCGTGGCCAGGGCGCGGCCGGCCGCGGTGAGCGCGGGGCCGGAGCGCACGGGGCGCAGCGACGGTCGCGGGGGAAGAGGGAGTGCGAGGAGAGGGGGCGGGAGCCCGGGGCCTCACCGCGGGTTCGCAGGGTCAAGGGCAGCGGGCTCGACGGAGGTCGGGGACGACGTCGACGGAGTCGAGGCGGAGGAGCTCCGGGAGGAGGACGAGGACGCGAGGTGGTGACTCCGGCGAGGGGGCTCCTGCGGCGGGGTCCCGGGCGGCGGGGTCGCGGCGAGGCGGCACCGGGCGGCGTCGGTGAAGGGGGGGGGTCGGGGCCCTCTGCACCGATCCGGACGGGGGAAGGGGAGAGAGGCGTGCGGGGTTGGCGATGGGGACGGGGCGGTCCAGTAACGGCGGGGCGGGGTGGTCGGGGTCGACGGGATCGGGGCCGATCCCGATCCAGATCGGTGGGGGAGAGGAGAAGGGGATCGTGGGGGAAGTGGGGGGTGTCGGGCTAGGGTTCGGTCGCCCAGGGGGTTAATGGGGGGGGACCGGGGTGGGTCGGCCTGGCCGGTTGGGCCGTGGGGCGGCCTGGTGGCCAGCTGGGCCACGAGGCCCAGCGGGGGGGGGGGGGGGCTTTTCTGTTTTTATTTCTTTTGTTCTATTTTTGTTTATTATTCCTTTTCTATTTTCTGTTTTATTTTAGTTCCTCTTTTATTTTAGTTTTATAACTATAAAAGTAGTCCCTAATTTAGTGTTAGTAATTAGCTACTACCACATAAGTTTGGGCAACAAAATAAATTAGTTTAATATTTTATCTACTGTAAAAGGCATTCAACTAATTGTCTTTGCTACTGTTTAAAACATTTTAGATTATTTTACACTTTTATAAAAGTGTGGTTTCTCCATCATACTTACTTATGCATTATTTGGCTCACTCCGAACATTTTAGTTTCAATATTTGAAATCTTTTATTGTTTGCTTGATTTTGAATTTGAACGCGAATCGGTTTCGAACTAACGCGAGATTAGCAACTATAATCGAGGTGACGTGGCTTCACTAGCAGAGGATCACTGTAGCTTAATTACCCGGGCGTCACAATTCTCCCCCACTACAAGAAATCTCGTCCCGAGATTTAAGAGGGGGTATAAGGGGGAAGGTCTGGTTACGAAATCCTAACGAATCTTCTCAGTCTTGGTTGCTCTTCTCGAAGAGGTCGACCCATTATGTTGATGTCTTCCTTTCTCTGCTTCAGGTCATCATGATGAAGTCATCATCCTTTCTTCGGAAATTTCATCGTACTAACGAAAGATTAAGGGGGTATACCGAAGAATGGATCTCTGCAGGGTAGATTATTTGGTAGACAACAACGAGGAAGGTGGCGGAAAGTAACTCTCGAATTGAAATTCAAGACAATATCGAGAGCAAAGCAAGAAGGTGCAAAATAGAAGTTTCAAGCGCATAGGCAATCGTTCGTTGCCTGAAGCGAAGTGTGAAAGGGGTTCAGAGCAATGGGAATAAGTATTGCGTCTGATACCAGATTGATGATCTCATCGGAAGGTGGCTCGTGAATTACACACGAGGCCACGCGTGAGGAATAACTTTGGGAACAGGGGGTGTACAGGAGAGTCAGGTTTCGATCCTGTGGAACTGTGGGTTATGGGCCCACCATGTGGGTTAAAAATAGGAAGGGCGGAGACGTCTTGCGCGATCATGCAAGCAAGGCATGTCAGAGGGTAGCCTGTCGATTAAGTCGGCAACAACGTCGATACCAAGGGCGAGGGACGAAGAGAACCATTTTCCTGCTCGTTGAACGAGGCGGGCCAATAGGCAAAGTTCTCGTCCATCGGTGGTTACCAGAATATCATCAACAATCGTAACAGGGTCTTACTGACCAATTATACATCGAGGGGTTTACATAAGCAGTGAATCTTTACTGCTTAGATTATATAGATCACAAGAATGACAAACACAACAATGGAAAGGAAAATATGAATATCAGATTAAATAGAACAATGGAAAGGAAAATGTGTTAAAACACATAATTCAAGGGTATGTCCTTCCCAAGGACAAGCAGAGCAAGATATCCATGACAGGATATAAAGTAGAAAACCATTTAGTTAAGGGGGGGAAGAGTCTCATGATATTACCCATACAACGGTGTTAGGATAAATGATAAATAAATCTAGCATCGTGCTTCAAATGTTCCTGTTGCAAATCGGAGTACCATTGACATGCTTCGAGATAGCATTGACATGGTCTTCAGGTGAAGATCAGACTATGGAAACACGAAGGATCCATCAGGAATAACTTGTAGAATAAGTCTTACAATTTCCTCATGGACGAATGGATAACCTTGCTGAAAAGGTATCAATAATGATAGGTCCTCCAGCCAGGGGGGGGGGTGCTAGGCATGACATCATGTTACCGGGTCATCAAAGGATCAACATCATAACTCTTGGAAAGTTGTCCCAACCATCATATCTGACCAAGATTCAGATCTGATTGGTGTCAGGATACCTCAGACTTAGGATACCTGAGAAGGAAAGGTGCAACGCAAATCGACGAAATGACATTGCAAGTTTCTCGGGAAATGAACTATGGGAGCGGGTTCCTGAAGCAATAGTTCATCTTTAAAGCAAGTTGAGGATGAGGAGGTGGCTGATGGGCTCGGCGATAATCCATCGAGATTTCCGACAAGATGGATTTCCACAATTATGTGAACAAGGAGATAACATTTGTCAGATCAAATGGTATAATGATGTATGCTCGAGGAAACATACTTAATTAAACATTGGTTGAAAGGTGCACCCGAATATGGGTTGGGTCGCACGATCAATGTTAGAGTGGTGACTTGACGAACAAAAGAATTAGAATGAAACTCGACCATTATTTCAAAGCAATAGGGTTGCTAGAAGTTTTGAATTCACACCTCATAGTTCAATTGTCGGTATTCCGGTTAGAAATAACACGGGTACCAAGAAAGAATGGTGAGGGTGAGAAGTATCACCATACCAAGAATTCTTAAGAGGTGGAGTAATCCTCACGACCTTCTTGACATAAAAGATGGTAATACTCCCGAGGTAAGGAAGATCAAATGCTGGGTAGCAAGGAACTCAAGGTATTACACCAAGCATGAACAAGCTTGTGTTGGTGGGAAGGCAATAAAGTGGTCGATGATAATACGATTCATCTAGGGCAAGGATGGTACTTCTCATCATGAATTCAATTGATATCCTGGATGAGCTCAGAATGTTGATGATCACGACACCTTTGTCGCGAGAGTTCATGAAGATGTAATCGATCGGTGACGACATCAAGTCAAGTAATGATGAAGTGAAAGGTTATTGGAACCAAGGGTACGACACAAACTCGAAACCAAGCTTGTTGTTCAAGGCGAAATGATATGGCGATGAGGATCGACGTAAGGTTAGTTCATCGTCGAAAATTGGTGCTCCGAGAATAAGGGCCAGGTAGCACAGTTAGAATCGTCACGACAATGATATAGCCAAACAGGCTAGGAATGGCGTGATCGGGTACAAACTCGTACTTATAGAAGCTTACTGAAGAGTTGTTGAATCGTAGTGCGGACTCAATTCAGTTGTCGGTGTCCTTGAGGGGTTCTAACAACTGAGAACCCGTTGGAAAAATGGAATCGGCAAGAATATTAGTTGATGAAGAACTCATAAGAAGTTATGTATCCCGTGGTATCCTCGAGATACCAGGGGGTAATACTCGATGATAGATCAAAGTAGAGGTTGGACTGGGGTATTGCTCTATAGAAGACAAGTGCTTAAACTTGCACGAGAAACGGTACCTAAAAGAGAACATGGTCGAAACCATGATTGAAAAAGGCCAGATCCCAGATATAATATGAACTTATACCAAGGGAGTAATTAATTTAAGAGAAGCTTTAACGATAAGATCTACATCGTGTCCATGGGCATGAACACAAAGTTCAAGGTCGACTCCCACTTCTTCAATGCATAACCTTACATTTACCTCCCCTTTTTGAAGTTGTAGTGTTGAAAAGTTATCTGACGAAGCGTCAGCAGGGTATAACCCGCATAAATTTCGAGGTCACACAAATTAAGGAAGGCATAGGTTCAACCTGTCAGGGTATCGTGGAAACATATACCACAAGCTTTGAGAGTAAATATTACCAGCTCGAAAGCAGAGCATGGTTGGCAAAAGGAGAGGATACAAATTACCAAGGCATTATGTATCGGAGAAAGAACTCACAAGGTGATTAATTATGAAGGACATTGTCGGATAATAATCCAACAGTGGATATGGTGATCCACAATGGAGCTGATGTGAGTATCGATACCCAATCAGAGGAAGAAAGAATGCGAATGCATCGTTTTACAGAACATCTGAATAATTCAACATTTAAATAACAAAGGATTTATGATTTTCAAATCAAGGGATCATGAGCAAACGCTCTGATCAAGGATGGACAAGTTGAATAGACTTAGGGGTACGATCGATGGCAATCTGATTGGCCGAGGACCAGCTAACGTTTTAAATGACATCTGAGCTGGAAGGATGAATCATATGATCTGAGTGAGGATTGCGAGCATTCGCAACATATTGAGTCAATGGACTCAAAATGATATTGACAAGGGTTGCCAATAAGATTACTATACTTATGGGATTAACCATAATGCAAGCAAGCAAGAATTTCAGGAGCAAAAGGTTGCTCAGGATTTTCGGAAGACCGAATGGTATTTCGAAGAATTTTGTGAACTGCATGAATATCTGGGGATGAGCGGATACTCGATAAATGCGAGTAATTATCCGTAATGGTATGCATGTGGCAAAGAACTGCAAGGCAGTAGGCACAAAGTATTCTCGGGGTATCTTATAATAACAAGCTCGACTGGGAATAAAAGTAAGCACGACAGGTCTAAATACTTACCCATAGGGATATTTCGGTGGTAGGGAATTGCAAAAGCAATGGCATAAGGTTTTGGGAGAACATAGGAGAGTATTGTCAGAACCTTCTGTTGAAGCAGTCGATCATCTATAATGAAGGGGCTCTTCGGCAGGAAGTGGTAACGAGAACCTAGAGTTAGATTTTAGCAAAATCATTTAACCCGAGTAGGAGAGAGTCAGAATCCCAGAGTATAGACGAGGAATAAAAGATCCTAATACCACCAAATGGCGACGTGGGCCCGTAAGGGACACAGCCATGTTAGTAAGAGTTTTGTAATGACTAGACTCAACTTCGGCCAAGGAGTGTGGAAAGGGGATTCCTACAGGCAGTCGGCTCTGATACCAACTTGTGGTTTCGATCCTGGGACCTGTGGGTTATGGGCCCACGTCGCCATTGGGTGGTATTAGGATCTTTTATTCCTCGTCTATACTCTGGGATTCTGACTCTCTCCTACTCGGGTTAAATGATTTTGCTAAAATCTAACTCTAGGTTCTCGTTACCACTTCCTGCCGAAGAGCCCCTTCATTATAGATGATCGACTGCTTCAACAGAAGGTTCTAACAATACTCTCCTATGTTCTCCCAAAACCTTATGCCATTGCTTTTGCAATTCCCTACCACCGAAATATCCCTATGGGTAAGTATTTAGACCTGTCGTGCTTACTTTTATTCCCAGTCGAGCTTGTTATTATAAGATACCCCGAGAATACTTTGTGCCTACTGCCTTGCAGTTCTTTGCCACATGCATACCATTACGGATAATTACTCGCATTTATCGAGTATCCGCTCATCCCCAGATATTCATGCAGTTCACAAAATTCTTCGAAATACCATTCGGTCTTCCGAAAATCCTGAGCAACCTTTTGCTCCTGAAATTCTTGCTTGCTTGCATTATGGTTAATCCCATAAGTATAGTAATCTTATTGGCAACCCTTGTCAATATCATTTTGAGTCCATTGACTCAATATGTTGCGAATGCTCGCAATCCTCACTCAGATCATAGGATTCATCCTTCCAGCTCAGATGTCATTTAAAACGTTAGCTGGTCCTCGGCCAATCAGATTGCCATCGATCGTACCCCTAAGTCTATTCAACTTGTCCGTCCTTGATCAGAGCGTTTGCTCATGATCCCTTGATTTGAAAATCATAAATCCTTTGTTATTTAAACGTTGAATTATTCAGATGTTCTGTAAAACGATGCATTCGCATTCTTTCTTCCTCTGATTGGGTATCGATACTCACATCAGCTCCATTGTGGATCACCATATCCACTGTTGGATTATTATCCGACAATGTCCTTCATAATTAATCACCTTGTGAGTTCTTTCTCCGATACATAATGCCTTGGTAATTTGTATCCTCTCCTTTTGCCAACCATGCTCTGCTTTCGAGCTGGTAATATTTACTCTCAAAGCTTGTGGTATATGTTTCCACGATACCCTGACGGGTTGAACCTATGCCTTCCTTAATTTGTGTGACCTCGAAATTTATGCGGGTTATACCCTGCTGACGCTTCGTCAGATAACTTTTCAACACTACAACTTCAAAAAGGGGAGGTAAATGTAAGGTTATGCATTGAAGAAGTGGGAGTCGACCTTGAACTTTGTGTTCATGCCCATGGACACGATGTAGATCTTATCGTTAAAGCTTCTCTTAAATTAATTACTCCCTTGGTATAAGTTCATATTATATCTGGGATCTGGCCTTTTTCAATCATGGTTTCGACCATGTTCTCTTTTAGGTACCGTTTCTCGTGCAAGTTTAAGCACTTGTCTTCTATAGAGCAATACCCCAGTCCAACCTCTACTTTGATCTGTCGTCGAGTATTACCCCCTGGTATCTCGAGGATACCACGGGATACATAACTTCTTATGAGTTCTTCATCAACTAATATTCTTGCCGATTCCATTTTTCCAACGGGTTCTCAGTTGTTAGAACCCCTCAAGGACACCGACAACTGAATTGAGTCCGCACTACGATTCAACAACTCTTCAGTAAGCTTCTATAATTACGAGTTTGTACCCGATCACGCCATTCCTAGCCTGTTTGGCTATATCATTGTCGTGACGATTCTAACTGTGCTACCTGGCCCTTATTCTCGGAGCACCAATTTTTGACGATGAACTAACCTTACGTCGATCCTCATCGCCATATCATTTCGCCTTGAACAACAAGCTTGGTGTCGAGTTTGTGTCGTACCCTTGGTTCCAATAACCTTTCACTTCATCATTACTTGACTTGATGTCGTCACCGATCGATTACATCTTCATGAACTCTCGCGACAAAGGTGTCGTGATCATCAACATTCTGAGCTCATCCAGGATATCAATTGAATTCATGATGAGAAATACCATCCTTGCCCTAGATGAATTGTATTATCATCGACCACTTTATTGCCTTCCCACCAACACAAGCTTGTTCATGCTTGGTGTAATACCTTGAGTTCCTTGCTACCCAGCATTTGATCTTCCTTACCTCGGGAGTATTACCATCTTTTATGTCAAGAAGGTCGTGAGGATTACTCCACCTCTTAAGAATTCTTGGTATGGTGATACTTCTCACCGTCACCATTCTTTCTTGGTACCCGTGTTATTTCTAACCGGAATACCGACAATTGAACTATGAGGTGTGAATTCAAAACTTCTAGCAACCCTATTGCTTTGAAGTAATGGTCGAGTTTCATTCTAATTCTTTTGTTCGTCAAGTCACCACTCTAACATTGATCGTGCGACCCAACCCATATTCGGGTGCACCTTTCAACCAATGTTTAATTGAGTATGTTTCCTCGAGCATACATCATTATACCATTTGATCTGACAAATGTTATCTCCTTGTTCACATAATTGTGGAAATCCATCTTGTCGGAAATCTCGATGGATTATCGCCGAGCCCATCAGCCTCCTCCTCATCCTCAACTTGCTTTAAAGATGAACTATTGCTTCAGGAACCCGCTCCCATAGTTCGTAGTAGGGGTCGTCGTCGACGGTGGCGTCTGGCTCCTGGACTCCAGCATCTGGTTGCGACAACCAGAAAGAAAGGAAAGGGGAAAAAGTGGGGAGAAAGCAACCGTGAGTACTCATCCAAAGTACTCGCAAGCAAGGAACTACACTACATATGCAGGGGTATATGTGTAAGGAGGCCATATCGGTGGACTGAACTGCAGAATGCCAGAATAAGAGGGGGATAGCTAATCCTGTCGAAGATTACGCTTCTGGTCACCTTCGTCTTGCAACAGGCAGAAGAGGGTAGGTCGAAGTCCTCCAAGTAGCATCTCCAAGTAGCAACTCCAAGTAGCATAGCATAGCATATCCTACCCGGCGATCCTCCCCTCGTATCCCTGAGGGAGAGCGACCACCGGTTGTATCTGGCACTTGGAAGGGTGTGTTTTATTAAGTATCCGGTTCTAGTTGTCATAAGGTCAAGGTACAACTCCAAGTCGTCCTGTTACCGAAGATCACGGCTATTCGAATAGATTAACTTCCCTGCAGGGGTGCACCACATAACCCAACATGCTCGATCCCATTTGGCCGGACACACTTTCCTGGGTCATGCCCGGCCTCGGAAGATCAACACGTCGCAGCCCCACCTAGGCTCAACAGAGAGGCCAGCACGCCGGTCTAAACCTAAGCGCACAGGGGTCTGGGCCCATCGCCCATAGCACACCTGCACGTTGCGTACGCGGCCGAAAGCAGACCTAGCCTAGTGGCGTTCCAGTCCAATTCGGCGCGCGCCGCTCCGTCGCTGACGTCTGAAGTGCTTCGGCTGATACCACGACGTCGGGATACCCATAACTACTCCCACGTAGATGGTTAGTGCGTATAGGCTCGTAGCCAGACTCAGATCAAATACCAAGATCTCGTTAAGCGTGTTAAGTATCCGCGAATGCCGAACAAGGCCAGGCCCACCTGTCTCCTAGGTGGTCTCAACCTGCCCTGTCGCTCCGCCACAAAGTAACAGTCGGGGGCCGTCGGGAACTCAGGCCCACCACTACCTGGATGGAGCCACCTGCCCCTTCAGCCCCCATCTCCAAACAGTATCGCCAGTAATGTAACAGTGTAAAGTATATAGTATATGCCCGTGATCACCTCCCGAAGTGATCACAGCCTAGTAGTATAGCATGGCAGACAGACAAGAGTGTAGGGCCACTGATGGAACACTAGCATCCTATACTAAGCATTTAGGATTGCGGGTAAGGTATCAATGACTGTAGCAGCAATGACAGGCTATGCATCAGAATAGAATTAACGGAAAGCAGTAACATGCTACACTACTCTAATGCAAGCAGTATAGAGAAGGGTAGGCGATATCTGGTGATCAAGGGGGGGGGCTTGCCTGGTTGCTCTGGCAAGAGAGAGGGGTCGTCAACTCCGTAGTCGAACTGGTCAGCAGCAGCGTCGGTCTCTTAGTCTACCGGAGATAAGAGGGGGAAGAAACAATGAATACAATGCAAACATAAACACGACGATGAGTGACGTGACAATGAGCGGTGCTAGGTGTGCCCTAACGTGGTATGAGGTGGTACCGGTTAAGGGGGGAAACATCCGGGAAAGTATTCCCGGTGTTTCGCGTTTTCGGGCAGAGGAGCCGGAGGGGGAAAGTTGCGAGTTCGATAGGTTAGGGGTGTGTGCCGAACGAACGGACTGCGTATCCGGATTCGTCTCGTCGTTCTGAGCAACTTTCATGTTGAAAATAATTTAATCCGAGTTACGGATTAAAAGTTATGATTTTCTAAAGATTTTATTAATTTCTGGAATTTAATTAATTAATTAATTAATTCAAAAAAATGGATTTATGACGTCGGCATGATGTCATGCTGACGTCAGCAGTCAACAGAGTTGACTTGGTCAACCTGACATGTGGGTCTGGGGGGACCCACCTGTCATCCTCTAATTAGGTTAATTAGGGTTTAGGTTAATCTAATTACAGTTTAATTAAACTTAACTAGTTAATTAATTTAATTAAACTGGATTAATTAACTTAATTAATTCATTAGTTAATTAATTAATAATTAATTTTATTAATCATTTTTATTTTTATTTAATAATTTTATTTTTAATTCCTTTTTTTTAACCGTTCTGGGGTGTGGGCCCCCGTTGTCATAGGGCCACTAGGCCTTAGCGGATCGGGTGCGCCCGATCGGGAGGTGCGGGCGAAGGGGCACCCGCACGCGAGGCCACCAGGGGCGAGGCGGGGCGCCAGAATCCGGCGGGGTAGGGGGGAAAGGGCCGGCCAGCTCCGGTGAGCGGCGGGAACGGCCAGCAGGGGGCTCGGCGGCAGCGGACGGCACCGGCGTGGGCGCACGGGGCGCAGGGGGCGCGGCCATGGACGGGGCGAGACCAGCGGGCGGGGGGGGACGACGGGCACAGCCCGGTCGGTGTAGCGCGTGGCCAGGGCGCGGCCGGCCGCGGTGAGCGCGGGGCCGGAGCGCACCGGGCGCGGCGACGGTCGCGGGGGAAGAGGGAGTGCGAGGAGAGGGGGCGGGAGCCCGGGGCCTCACCGCGGGTTCGCAGGGTCAAGGGCAGCGGGCTCGACGGAGGTCGGGGACGACGTCGACGGAGTCGAGGCGGAGGAGCTCCGGGAGGAGGACGAGGACGCGAGGTGGTGACTCCGGCGAGGGGGCTCCTGCGGCGGGGTCCCGGGCGGCGGGGTCGCGGCGAGGCGGCACCGGGCGGCGTCGGTGAAGGGGGGGGGGGTCGGGGCCCTCTGCACCGATCCGGACGGGGGAAGGGGAGAGAGGCGTGCGGGGTTGGCGATGGGGACGGGGCGGTCCAGCAACGGCGGGGCGGGGTGGTCGGGGTCGACGGGATCGGGGCCGATCCCGATCCAGATCGGTGGGGGAGAGGAGAAGGGGATCGTGGGGGAAGTGGGGGGTGTCGGGCTAGGGTTCGGTCGCCCAGGGGGTTATGGGGGGGGACCGGGGTGGGCCGGCCTGGCCGGTTGGGCCGTGGGGCGGCCTGGTGGCCAGCTGGGCCACGAGGCCCAGCGGGGGGGGGGGGGGCTTTTCTGTTTTTATTTCTTTTGTTCTATTTTTGTTTATTATTCCTTTTCTATTTTCTGTTTTATTTTAGTTCCTCTTTTATTTTACTTTTATAACTATAAAAGTAGTCCCTAATTTAGTGTTAGTAATTAGCTACTACCACATAAGTTTGGGCAACAAAATAAATTAGTTTAATATTTTATCTATTGTAAAAGGCATTCAACTAATTGTCTTTGCTACTGTTTAAAACATTTTAGATTATTTTACACTTTTATAAAAGTGTGGTTTCTCCATCATACTTACTTATGCATTATTTGGCTCACTCCGAACATTTTAGTTTCAATATTTGAAATCTTTTATTGTTTGCTTGATTTTGAATTTGAACGCGAATCGGTTTCGAACTAACGCGAGATTAGCAACTATAATCGAGGTGACGTGGCTTCACTAGCAGAGGATCACTGTAGCTTAATTACCCGGGCGTCACACCCAGACATGATGCTTGTTTCTTTGTTACAACAAACTCTGCATCACCCCCTTTATAAGTAGATGGAATCACATATTGTTGTTGTGCCCACTCTCCCCAGGAACTGTTTATGCTTTTCATTCATCTAATGCCGCTGGTAAAATTAAGCAATGACACTCTCAGAATTAACTACTGAATCTTATTCCAAAACTGCAACACTTGTTAGTGATTGGCGGGATTACCATTTTGTGGCGGCATGATTCATCCTGCTTTATTAGCCAGTAATTGATTCCTTTTTGCCTCTATTTAAACAGGGATATCTATTCAACTTGTTGCTATTTCAACATTTTGCTTCGCTACGCGAAACACTTTGCTTGATTTCAGTGCAACTGCACAAAACGAGATTGGATTTCCTATTCATGTTGGTAGATTTGTATTTTATCTTGGTCTTCTCATGAAAGGTCAGTACATGCCTTAATCCACATGATTGTGCAGTGTGCTTTGAGAATTTGTGCTACTTGTATTAGTATTGTTTTAAATAATGTTGAATTGAAGCTATTGTATTGCTGTCTTTTCCCATTAAGTAGTGAACAAAAATGGGACCAACCCAGACATGATGCTTGTTTCTTTGTTAGAACAAACTCTGCATCACCCCATTTATAAGTAGATGGAAGCACATATTGTTGTTGTGCCCACTCTCCCCTGGAACTGTTTATGCTTTTCGTTAATCTAATGCCGCTGGTAAAATTAAGCAATGCCACTCTTAGAATTAACTACTGAATCTTATTTCAAAACTGCAACACTTGTTAGCGATTGGCGGGATTACCATTTTTGTGGCCGCATGTTTTATCCTCCTTTATTAGCCAGTAATTGATTCCTTTTTTTCCTCTATTTAAACAGGGATATCTATTCAACTTGTTGCTATTGGAACATTTTGCTTCGCTACGCGAAACACTTTGCTTGATTTCAGTGCAACTGCACAAAACGAGATTGGATTTCCTATTCATGTTGGTAGATTCGTATTTTATCTTGGTCTTCTCATGAAAGGTCAGTACATGTCTTCATCCACATGATTGTGCAGTGTGCTTTGAGATGTTGTGCTACTTGTATTAGTACTATTTTAAATAATGTTGAATTGAAGCTATTGTATTGCTGTCTTTTCCCATTAAGTAGTGAACAAAAATGGGACCAACCCAAACATGATGCTTGTTTCTTTGTTACAACAGACTCTACATCACCCCCTTTAAAAGTAGATGGAAGCACATATTGTTGTTGTGCCCACTCTCCCCTGGAACTGTTTATGCTTTTCGTTAATCTAATGCCGCTGGTAAAATTAAGCAATGCCACTCTCAGAATTAACTACTGAATCTTATTTCAAAACTGCAACACTTGTTAGGGATTGGCGGTATTACCATTTTTGTGGCCGCATGTTTCATCCTCCTTACTTAGCCAGTAATTGATTCCTTTTTGCCTCTATTTAAACAGGGATATCTATTCAACTTGTTGCTATTGCAACATTTTGTTTCACTACGCGAAACACTTTGCTTGATTTCAGTGCAACTGCACAAAACGAGATTGGATTTCCTATTTATGTTGGTAGATTCGTATTTTATCTTTTTCTTCTCATGAAAGGTCAATACATGCCTTCATCCACATGATTGTGCAGTGTGCTTTGAGATGTTGTGCTACTTGTATTAGTACTGTTTTAAATAATGTTGAATTGAAGCTATTGTATTGCTGTCTTTTCCCATTAAGTAGGGAACAAAAATGGGACCAACCCAGACATGATGCTTGTTTCTTTGTTACAACAAACTCTGCATCACCCCCTTTATAAGTAGATGGAAGCACATATTGTTGTTGTGCCCACTCTCCCCTGGAACTATTTATGCTTTTCGTTAATCTAATGCCGCTGGTAAAATTAAGCAATGCCACTCTCAGAATTAACTACTGAATCTTATTCCAAAACTGCAACACTTGTTAGGGATTGGCGGGATTACCATTTTTGTGGCGGCATGTTTCATCCTCCTTTATTAGCCAGTAATTGATTCCTTTTTTGCCTCTATTTAAACAGGGATATCTATTCAACTTGTTGCTATTGCAACATTTTGCTTCGCTACGCGAAACACTTTGCTTGATTTCAGTGCAACTGCACAAAACGAGATTGGATTTCTTATTCATGTTGGTAGATTCGTATTTTATCTTGGTCTTCTCATGAAAGGTCAGTACAGGCCTTCATCCACATGATTGTGCAGTGTGCTTTGAGATGTTGTGCTACTTGTATTAGTATTGTTTTAAATAATGTTGAATTGAAGCTATTGTATTGCTCTCTTTTCCCATTAAGTAGTGAACAAAAATGGGACCAACCCAGACATAATGCTTGTTTCTTTGTTACAACAAACTCTGCATCACCCCATTTATAAGTAGATGGAAGCACATATTGTTGTTGTGCCCACTCTCCTCTGGAACTGTTTATGCTTTTCGTTAATCTAATGCCGCTGGTAAAATTAAGGAATGCCACTCTCAGAATTAACTACTGAATCTTATTTCAAAACTGCAACACTTGTTAGGGATTGGCGGGATTACCATTTGTGTGGCCGCATGTTTCATCCTCCTTTATTAGCCAGTAATTGATTCCTTTTTTGCCTCTATTTAAACAAGGATATCTATTCAACTTGTTGCTATTGCAACATTTTGCTTCGCTACACGAAACACTTTGCTTGATTTCAGTGCAACTACACAAAACGAGATTGGATTTCCTATTCATGTTGGTAGATTTGTATTTTATCTTGGTCTTCTCATAAAAGGTCAGTACATGCCTTCATCCACATGATTGTGCAGTGTGCTTTGAGATGTTGTGCTACTTGTATTAGTACTGTTTGAAATAATGTTGAATTGAAGCTATTGTATTGCTGTCTTTTCCCATTAAGTAGTGAACAAAAATGGGACCAACCCAGACATGATGGTTGTTTCTTTGTTACAAAAAACTCTGCATCACCCCCTTTATAGGTAGATGGAAGCACATATTGTTGTTGTGCCCACTCTCCCCTGGAACTGTTTATGCTTTTCATTAATCTAATGCCGCTGGTAAAATTAAGCAATGCCACTCTCAGAATTAACTACCGAATCTTATTTCAAAACTGCAACACTTGTTAGGGATTGGCGGGATTACCATTTTTGTGGCCGCATGTTTCATCCTCCTTTATTAGCCAGTAATTGATTCCTTTTTTGCCTCTGTTTAAACAGGGATATCTACTCAACTTGTTGCTATTGCGACATTTTGCTTCACTACGTGAAACACTTATGTTTTAAGAATGTTTTCTGCATTTCAACTTGAATGTCACACAGGCGACTTTGCTTAATTTCGGTGGAACTGCACAAATGGAGATCGAGATTTCATATATGTGTTGGGATATGTGTCCAGACTTTCTCTTGAGCTGTTTCAAATCTTGGTCAAGAAAGGTCAGTACCGACTTTCATCCACATGATGCTGCAGTGTGCTTTGACATGTTGTGCTACTTGTATTGGTACTGTTTTGGATAAATGTTGAATTGAAGCTATTGAACTTTTGTCTTTTACCATTAAGTGAGCATAAATTGTTCCAACCGAGACATGATGCTTGTTTCTTTGTTACAACAAAACTCTGCATCACCCCCTTTATAAGTAGATGGAAGCACATGTTGTTGTTGCGCCCACTCTCCCATGGAACTATTTATGCTTTTTGTTAATCTAATTCCGCTGGTAAAATTAAGCAATGCCACTCTCAGAATTAACTACTGAATCTTATTTCAAAACTACAACACTTGTTAGGGATTGGCGGGATTACCATTTTTGTGGCCGCATGTTTCATCCTCCTTTATTAGCCAGTAATTGATTCCTTTTTTGCCTCTATTTAAACAGGGATATCTATTCAAATTGTTGCTATTGCAAAATTTTGCTTCGCTACGCGAAACACTTTGCTTGATTTCAGTGCAACTGCACAAAACAAGATTGGATTTCCTATTCATGTTGGTAGATTCGTATTTTATCTTGGTCTTCTCATGAAATGTCGGTACAGGCCTTCATCCACATTATTGTGCAGTGTGCTTTGAGATGTTGTGCTACTTGTATTAGTACTGTTTTAAAGAATGTTGAATTGAACTATTGTGTTGTCTTTTCCCATTAAGTAGGGAACAAAAATGGGACCAACCCAGACATGATGCTTGTCTCTTTGTTACAACAAACTCTGCATCACCCCCTTTATAAGTAGATGGAAGCACATATTGTTGTTGTGCCCACTCTCCCCTGGAACTATTTATGCTTTTCGTTAATCTAATGCCGCTGGTAAAATTAAGCAATGCCACTCTCAGAATTAAGTACTGAATCTTATTTCAAAACTGCAACACTTGTTAGGGATTGGCGGGATAACCATTTTTGTGGCCGCATGTTTCATCCTCCTTTATTAGCCAGTAATTGATTCCTTTTTTGCCTCTATTTAAACAGGGATATCTACTCAACTTGTTGTTATTGCGACATTTTGCTTCACTATGCCAAACACTTATGTTTTAAGAATGTTTTCTGCATTTCAACTTGAATGTCACACCGGCGACTTTGCTTAATTTCGGTGGAACTGCACAAAAGGAGATCGAGATTTCATATATGTGTTGGGATATGTGTCCAGACTTGCTCTTGAGATGTTTCAAATCTTGGTCAAGAAAGGTCAGTACCGACTTTCATCCACATGATGCTGAAGTGTGCTTTGATTTGTTGTGCTACTTGTATTGGTACTGTTTTGGATAAATGTTGAATTGAAGCTATTGAACTGTTGTCTTTTACCATTAAGTGAGCAAAAATTGTTCCAACCCAGACATGATGCTTGTTTCTTTGTTACAACAAAACTCTGCATCACCCCTTTATAAGTAGATGGAAGCACATGTTGTTGTTGCGCCCACTCTCCCCTGGAACTGTTTATGCTTTTTGTTAATCTAATGCCGCTGGTAAAATTAAGCAATGCCACTCTCAGAATTAATTAACTACTGAATCTTAGTTCAAAACTGCAACACTTGTTAGGAATGGTACTATCCTGCGTTGTAGTTCTTTCTACATGTTTAAGCAAGGTATTGTTAAGATAATGTCTCTGTTAAAATGAATCAGTTGCATTGTTTTAGGAATGGTACTTTTCTGCTTTGTCGTTCTTTATACATGTTGAAACAAGGCATTGTTAAGATAATGTCTCAGTCTATATGAATGAATCACACTGATGGAGAATTGCTACTCTCTTGCTTTGTTTCCCATTAAGATAAGGTAGATCAGTAGATGATTTTCTTCAGGGAGTACAAGTCATCAACCGTTATTTCTCAATAATTGTTTCCCTTATACCTATTGTTGCTTACAGGGATATCAAAATTAAAGCTCGGTTTTATTCCGACTTTGATTTTAGTTGAACTGCACAAAAGGAGCCAATGTGTCCAAGGCAAACTGCTGCATTACTGGGTCCAGTTGGTCGTTCCACTTTGCAGAAAGAAGCAGTCACTGTTTGTGCTACATTACAGAAGGAATGACCGAGAAGATTTACCGAGTATTATTAGACGCTCGTGACATGACTAGTCTGCAGAGAGCATTGGCAACTCTACAACACGTGGAGTGCACTGGGCAAAAAGTGCCCAAACAAGTACAAGAAGCCACGACATGACTCCACGATCATAGGCATTACATATTTTGAACGGGAAAAGCTTATCAAAGTTTAATCATTGATGTTAGCAAGAAGATGTTAGTTTAATATATTGGAATTGGAAAACCTTGTCAAAATTTGCTCATTGATGTTAGCCAGAAGACATGCATTTGATAGTTTTGAGTGGGACGCCCTTTGCTTTGAGTAGCGTCGATTGTTTTTTCCTATTCCTGTGTTCAGTTTAGAAGTAAATAGTTACTCTGCTGAGATATTCCTGTGTTAAAAGTTTGTTCTGAATATTGTCTATGTAATGCCAAGCCTTGTGTTTGATTGCAAACTTGAGCTTGGAATGTTGTGGCATGCGGCATCACGAGCTGTTCACCGTGCCTCCTGAGAATAATGCTTCGTATTGTTTTGCATATCGATCTAATGCCAGTGATTTTCTTGTTAAGAAGATCATCCTCTTCTGTTGTTTCCGTGCTTAAGAAGTTCATCGTCTTATGTTTCATTCATAGCCTATACGACAAGTCAGCTAGGTTAGACGTGAAACCATATGATCTTCCGACCAACTCATCATCTTAGGCCGTGATTGGATCGTCGTTTTCCAACCAAAACCGCTTGCAAAACTGAAGCTTGTAAATAAAAGCAGATGGTCTCGGGCGAAGCGCTTGGTTGGTCGATTTCGACTAGTAAAATATACACTGGTCTCTCAAATTACACGTGTAACCCGCCGGTTTTACTTACACACCTCGGGCCCTCAGTTTCATTACGCTTGTATTTTACACGTTGTTTCTGATGATGAGTAAATTACACTTGTATGTTAATACAGGTGTGAAATAAACTAGAGCTCCCAAGCGCAGCCTGACGGTTTCATGTCGTCTCAGTTTCTCGAAGGTGCTCATAGGTGTCCGATGATCCTGGCTTCCTGGATGAGCAGCTAGCGCTGTATCAGACCATCTGTAGGGCCCGCGAGGCCCTCTCCGTCGTCCTTCGAGTTGTTGCGCTCGCCGTGGCGCTGAGCATTGTTAACATCATCAATGAACATGAGGATTCAGGAGATGACTTTATTTTGACTGGATGATAGTGGGGACCCACTAGGGCCATAGCCATACGTACGCAAGTGCCTCCTTATTATATACAACTATATTTTTTTTGCTTCCTCCTGGTTTCCTGACATCACGGTCCCACACCATTGTCAACCTATGTAGTCAATATAAACGAAAGAATTGCACAAGGTGCGGCCGACAGCTGGGACCAAGCAGCTCGAGCAGTATTTGTGTTTTTGAGGTGTGAGCACTGTACAATTTTTCTTGGCGATGATTTCGTTGTTGTTCAGAGGAGAGCAGGGTATTAACTGGATGGGTTGTGGCCCGTCTAGCCCAGGCCAGATATCCAGCCCAGATATTAATTTTTTCAAGATGAAAATGGCTAGCCCAGCTATACGTTTTTTTGAGGAATACCCAGGTAAGGTCAACTTGTTATTCTCCGCCCCGCTGGGCTGCAAATCTTTCCTAGGAGGGATGCATTAGGCTTAAAAGGAAAATGGGCTTTAAAAATAATAAATGGGATGTAATTAGAAAAACTAGACAGTAACTATAAAAAATGCACCAAACACGAAATTAGTTTATAAAATATTATTTATGGATTTTGAAAATTTTAATTTTTCATTGTTGCGCGCGCAATGTTTCTTTGTATTTTTACGTAATACAAATTTATATTTAATCTGACTAGAAATTTCGGGATAAAAATATTTTGGATCCCATCAAAATGTGGGAAATATTATTGAATTCTGTCTTGAACGGTTGGTTGAAATTATTAATCATTGTCCTAGCTAGAAAATGGGTTGTACTTTTAACAAACTATAAATGGGTTGTAGTAAATTCCATTAGAATTCAAAAATGGGCTATACATTCTTATAAATCGCAAATGGGCTATAAGTTCTCTGCCACACACTTGTGGGCCTACTAAGTTGGCGCGTCCCCTAAAAAAAATAAGTTGACGTGTATGCAAGGCTTTGTCAACTTATTATAGTCAACACACGGTTCTAGCAGCAGTGGCCGTTGGATGTCCATCCAACGCATGTCGTGCTTCTTCTTCAATCTCGTATATTCTAGCTTTAGCCGCCCAAAAAATGATTCCTCCCCCAGACATCTGGGTGCACCGTTTCGGAGGATGACCTGTGGGCCTACTAAGTTGGTGCATACCAAGGGCTTTGTCAACTTAGTCAATATAAACGATTCTAGCTTTAGTGTGTACGATGTCCATCCAATGGCCGTAGTGCTTCTTCAACCTCTGGTCTTCCTGCTCCAGCCGCGCAAAGCAGCGCCGGTCGTGACGCCTGCTCCTGCCTCCCGTGGCCGGCTGTGCTGCCGCGAAGGCCTCACCGCCCCCATACTACTCCCACCGCTGGCCAGGCCATCCCTCCACTCACCCACACCCCCTGTTATTGTGCGGTGACGGCAGCCTCACACCGCAGCTGAACCAGTGAAGCCTCGTACTCCTCTCCGTGTGGGCATCCACTGCAGCGTCTTCCTCGGCTCCGCGTCGTCCCCGTCCTAGGCCTCGCCGTCGTCCACCGCCGTGGTGCTCTCGGCACGGCGTGGTCAATGTGGTCAACAACCGACTTCCATCGGTAGAGTACTGTACGTGGAGAGGCTAACAGCTGGGTCCACGGCAGCCGCAAGGAAGTGCCTCCTTATTACAAGCAAAATAATTATTCCTCCACCTGACAGTACGGACCCACCGGACGGGGCACCGTATTTCACGAAAAAAATGTTTCCCCCCTGACTGCTGGGACCCAGTGGACGGGCCACTGTATTTCGTAAAAAAAGGTTCCCCCTGGCTGTTGGGACCCACTGGACGGGCCACCGTATTTCGCGAAAAAAACATTCCCCCCTCTGTCAGCTCAGACCCACCGGAAGTGCCTCCTTATTATGCACAAAAAATGAATACTCCCCCTGCTAGCTGGGACCCTCCTTGGTGGGAGGCTGACTTGTGGGCCTACTAAGTTGACGGGGACGAAGGGCTTTGTCAACTTAGTCAATATGAACGATTCTAGCTCTAGTGACCGTATGATGTCCATCCAACGGCTGTAGTGCTTCTTCAACCTCTGGTCTTCTTGCTCCAGCCGCCCAAAGCAGCGCCGGTCGTGCCGCATGCTCCTGCCTCCCGTGGCCGGTTGTGCTGCCGCGGAGGCCTCACCGCCCCCATACTACTCCCACCGCTGGCCAGGCCATCCCTCTACTCACCCACACCCCCTGTTATTCTGTGGCGACGGCAGCCTCACACCGCAACCGAACCAGTGAACCCTCGTACTCCTCTCCGTGTGGGCATCCACTACCGTGTCTTCCCTGGCTCCACGTCGCCCCCTTCCTAGGCCTAGCTACTGTCCACCGTCGTGGTGCTCTCGGCGCGGCGAGGTCAATGTGGTCAAGGAACGACTTCCATCGGGCGTGGATTGTACATGGAGAGGCTGACAGCTGGGTCCATGGCCGCAGTAAGGAAGTGCCTCCTTATTACTTGGAAAATAATGATACCTCCACCTGACAGCAGGGACCCACCGGACGGGCCACCGTATTTCGCAAAAAAAATGTTTCCCCCCTGACTGCTGGGACCTACCAGCTACATCTTCGCATGCTAGGAAGTCGTCCATATTACGGCCAAAAAAAATGATTTGCCCCCTGACTGCTGGGACCCGTCAGCTACATCTTCACACGCAAGGAAGTGCGTCCAGGCAAAAAAACGATTCGCCCCCTGACTGCTGGGACCCACCAGCTACATCTTCGCACGCAAGGAAGTGCCTGACAGTCGGGACCCACCTGGTCGAAGTGTACGTAGTGTTGTCATTCTGGTCACGAACGTGTACGTACATATTGGTCGATGTAGAGGCGTGCACGTGTCGTAATAGAGGCGCGCACGTAGCACGTACATGTACGTACAGCAGCCAGTGTGCAAGAAAGAAAATACGGCCATGGACGTACATACGGGCGGGGTCTCGAACGCCCACTCGTGCATACGTACGGCCAAGGCTCGTGTACATGGCTGGGTCAAAACGGAGAAACTGCGTCGTCGTCGTGTTCATGGGGAGGCAACGGACGTCGTGTTCGTCGGGAGGCAATGGAATGCGTCGTGTTCATCGGGAGGCAACGGAACGCGTGGGTGCCAACTGGCTTGGACGGAACAGGCGATGGAAACGAGGCTTGGCGTACCACAGAACGGACAAAACGGCCTTGTGTTCGACCGGCCACGTTCGAAACGAGATCCTGTTCATCGGGAGGGGTCTGGCGTACCGCAAAACAGAGGAAACAGACTTGTGTTGGACCTCCTACAGTCAAAACGAGGTCCTGTTGATCGGAGGGGTGTGGCGTACCGCAAAACGGAGGAAACGGACTTGTGTTAGAGCGCTACGGTCGAAACGGGGGTCTTGTTCATCGGGAGGGGTGTGGCATACCACAAACGGGACTCCACGGGATACTGTTCATCTCCACCGTCGACATCCTCCAGCCTCCACGGGCTACTGCTCATCCACCGTCGACCTCCTCTAGCCTCCACCTGCGACATTTCATCCATGGGCTCCTGTTCATCCAGCCTCCACTGCACGCTACTCCACCGGCTACTGTTCAACCACCCCTCTCCACGGGCTCCTGTTCAACCACCCCTCCACGGGCTACTGTTCATCCACCCCTACACCTTCTACTATTCATCCAGCCCTCCACGGGGTCGTCCTGTTCATCCAGTCCTCCACGGGGTCCTGTTCATCCAGCCCCAACCGGCTCGATCGATCGGGGTCCTGTTCATCCAGAGGCAACACCATGGGGTCCTGTTCATCCACCCCCACCGCTCACTGTTCATCCAACCTCCCCTCCCCCCCCCCACGCGCAACGCTCACTGTTCATCCAGAGGCAGCATCGATCGGCTTCTGTTAGCAGTAGTAGCGAAGGAATCGCTCGATCGGGTTCAGTTAACAGCCATCGATTGATCGCTCGAGTTCAGTAAAGTGTAGCCTGCAGTGCAATCGCTCGGGTTCAGTTAGACCCCAACGCCTCACTCGGGTTCAGTTAGATCCCAACGCCTCGCACATGCGTGTATGTGTACGAGAGAAACGCTCATCGCTCGGCCCCCGACCACCCACGGTAACCGGGAACTCGCCGAAATTTTCCTCGCCCTCGCTTCTACCATGGTTTTTTCCGTCATGGACGGCCCAAAGAATGTCATGCAACTGCGTCTCCGGCCCGCCCAGGAAGAAACGCCCATTTTCTGTCATGATTTTTTGTCATAGAAGTAGGAGCCCACCACATCTATGATGATACCGGGTTTTGTCACAATTATCGTCATAGAAGTGTCATAAGTATGACAGAAGATATTTTCGTTCAGCCAAAAATATCACGGGTGTGTCTTTTTTTGTAGTGCAAGAACTCAACCACCATGCGCCTGGCCCCACGGTGGGCGCCAACTGTCGTGGAATTGTCACGGCAGATGTCCTAGTGAAAGTACTTAGTCGTGAGGCCACACATCTATGTGGTAGCTTGAGAGGGGTTGATCGGGACGAGAGACGCAACACACAGGACAAGAATTTAGACAGCTTCGGGCCCCGGGAAACATCATCCGGTAATAGCCCTACATGATGTTTGTGGCTAGGTCTCATTATGCTCATGAGGGAGGCCGCATAACCGGCTCTCATTAGTTGTGTTTAGCCTTAGAGATTATTTCTTGCTTGCCCTCTTGGGGTGCCCTTCCCCTCCTTATATAAGTTGAAGGGGCGGGTTACATGACTAGTCTTAGTAGGATTAGGATTACTCTACTACAAGTGGAGTCCTAGTCTTGCTTCCTTTACAAGGGAATATTCCTTACGCCTTCCTCTTAAGTCGGCCCACCATAACATGAGTCGGCCTTCTGGGCCTTGGGCCTAATCCTCTAACTGACTCGCTGTCGGGGCCATTACTGAGTCGCCAGGCTCATGAGTCATCAGACTAGTGAGCCGCTAGACTCGTGAGTCGCCAATCCTCCGGCGGGTTACCAATGAAACGCCAAGTCCCAGCCGGGTCATATATCCGGCCGGGTCATACCGCGGGGTATATCCCTGACAGAGGGGTTCATCATCCTCATTGGTGTTCCTCCGATGATGCGTGAGTAGTTCACCATAGACCTACGGGTCCGTAGGTAGTAGCTAGATGGCTTCTTCTCTCTCTTTGATTCTCAATACAATGGTCTCTTGGAAATCTATTTTATGTAATGACTTTTTGCGTTGTGTTTGTTGGGATCCGATGAAGTTCGAGTTTATGATCAGATTTTTATCCATGAATATTATTTGATTTTTCTTATCTTATATGCATGATCTTTATAGCCTCATATTTCTTCTCCAATCTTTGGTTTAGTTAGGCCAACTAGATTGATTTTTCTTGGAATGGGAAGAGATGTTTTGCGATGGGTTCGATCTTGCAGTGTCCTCACCCAGTGATAGAAGGGGTAGCGATGCATGTATGTATCATTGCTATTAAAGATAAAAAGATGGGATTTATTCCTACATGAATAGATCTTGTCTACATCATGTCATCATTTTTATTGTATTCCTCCATTTCTCCATGAATTTAATACACTAGATGCATGCTGGATAGCGGTCGATGTGTGAAGTAATAGTAGTAGATGCAGGTAGGAGTCGGTCTACTAATCTCGTATGTGATGCCTATATACATGATCATTGCCCTGGATATCTTCATAATTATTTGTTCTTCTATCAATTTCCCAACAGTAATTTGTTCACCCACCGTGTGCTATTTTCTCGAGAGAAGCCACTAATGAAATCTACGGCCCATGGGTCTATTTTTATCATATTTGCTTTCCGATCTATTTTTGCCGCATTTATTTTCAGATCTATTATTCCAAAAACCCAAAAATACCTTGCTGCACTTTTTCTTTACTTATTTTATTTCGCACTTTATTCAGATCTATTTACCCAAGCTCATACAAATTAATCTATCTTTTTACCGAGGAGGGATTGACAACCCCTCTTACGCATCGGGTTGCAAGTATTTGTTCTTTGTGTGCACGTACCGTTTACATAGTGTTGCTTGGTTCTCCTACTGGATTGATACCTTGGTTTCACAACTGAGGGAAATACTTACTATAGTTGTGTTGCATCATCCCTTCCTCTTTGGGGAAATACCGACCCGGTCTCTAGCCACGTCAAAGGAATTTCTAGAGCCATTGCTAGGGAGACATCATCAACATCTATCAGGTTCCTAATCACAAATCTCATCTCCTTGCAATTTAAATTATTTGCCATTTGCCTCTCATTTTCATCTCCTCCACTTCACAAAAATTTGCCTTTTTATTCGCCCTCTGTTTTGTTTGCCTTTTTCTCGTCAGATCTCTTTTTTGCTTGAACTCATCATCATGAGTGACTTTGGTATGGCAGAAACAGATAATGGCCAAACTCCAAAAATTGGACGATCTGGCAATCTGGATGCTAAAACTTTTGTTTTGGGGCAAGGGAATATTATAGGAAAAGAAACTATCCAAGAATTCTTCAACTGTGTTGACACTTTGACTTTTGATGATGCTCCTATACTTAAAAGAACTAAAACTTATGCGGAAGCTATTTCAGCACTAGTTCTGAAACTTGAAAATAGATTTATCCATACTCATCCTACCTTGCAAAAATTGTTCTATGAGATACCTGTTATAAAGGATCCTAAAGCTAAAAAGTTAGCTACCCTTGTTCTTATGAATGAATTTGATCACATAGTACGGGAAGCTAGGGAATTTTTTATTTTTATGGTATGAGCCATGAAAAATCGGTAATAGATGAAATCCTTTAAAATAGTGACTATATGTTGAGACATTTTAATGGAAATAATCAAAAAATTATGAGAACTTTAAAAAGGAAATCCCCGTTTTAGATATCACTAGTACAGCGAGGTGCTATACATATTGAACTATCGCCGAGTGAGTGTGTGCGATACGGGGGTCCTTCCCACACCACCCAGAAACCATCGGGGATTGGGAGCCTTGATGCATACAGTTGTCCCTATAAAACTATTTCTGATATCAATATCCCAAACCCTTCATCCTTGCTACTCGTTTGTGCTCGCATTGCCATCACAGTCGGTATTCTGTGGTGCTACGTTTATGTCACGCCCAATATGCAACCCTATCCTAAAGGAACTCGAAGGTCCCACCAAGGATAGAAGCGCATATTGGAGACGCTTTTGCAAGGTGGATATCATTACATCGTACCATTACATAATAGTTGGGGATACATACAAGAGGCATACAATGCCACATGGATACAACAGCATCATACATAAGAGCAACATCCGACTACGGATGAAACACAAACAGAAACTCAAATGACACCACTCTGCTAGCCCAGGCTGCCGACCTAGAACCTATCCCCTGATCGAAAAATAAGTAGAAGAACAACTCCAAAATAAGTAACATCGCTCTCACGTCATGATCATCGCATTACCTATACCTGCAACTGTTGTGGTAGTAATCTGTGAGCCATGAGGACTCAGCAATCCCATTACCATGGGTATCAAGACTAGCAAAGCTTAATGGGAATGGAAAGGATAAGTGGTGAGGTTGCAGCAGCGACTAAGCATATGTGGTGGCTAACATACGCAAATAAGAGCGAGAAGAGAAGTAACGCAACGGTCGAGAAGCTAGAAGTGATCAAGAAGTGATCCTGAAACTACATACGTTCATACATAACCCAAACCATGTTCACTTCCGGGACTCCGCCGAAAAGAGACCATCACAGCTACACATGCGGTTGATGCATTTTAATTCGAATCTGGTGTCAAGTTCTCTACAACCGGATATTAAAAACTCTATTTACCCAAGCTCATACAAATTAATCTATCTTTTTACCGAGGAGGGATTGACAACCCCTCTTACGCATCGGGTTGCAAGTATTTGTTCTTTGTGTGCACGTACCGTTTACATAGTGT
Source organism: Triticum aestivum (assembly GCF_018294505.1). Taxonomy (NCBI): domain Eukaryota; kingdom Viridiplantae; phylum Streptophyta; class Magnoliopsida; order Poales; family Poaceae; genus Triticum; species Triticum aestivum. Next base: position 286,884,777 of record NC_057813.1, on the reverse strand, counting down.
TGCTTGGTTCTCCTACTGGATTGATACCTTGGTTTCACAACTGAGAGAAATACTTACTGTAGTTGTGTTGCATCATCCCTTCCTCTTTGGGGAAATACCGACCCGGTCTCTAGCCACGTCAAAGGAATTTCTAGAGCCATTGCTAGGGAGACATCATCAACTTCTATCAGGTTCCTAATCACAAATCTCATCTCCTTGCAATTTACACTATTTGCCATTTGCCTCTCATTTTCATCTCCTCCACTTCACAAAAATTTGCCTTTTTATTCGCCCTCTGTTTTGTTTGCCTTTTTCTCGTCAGATCTCTTTTTTGCTTGAACTCATCATCATGAGTGACTTTGGTATGGCAGAAATAGATAATGGCCAAACTCCAAAAATTGGACGATCTGGCAATCTGGATGCTAAAACTTTTGTTTTGGGGCAAGGGAATATTATAGGAAAAGAAACTATCCAAGAATTCTTCAACTGTGTTGACACTTTGACTTTTGATGATGCTCCTATACTTAAAAGAACTAAAACTTATGCGGAAGCTATTTCAGCACTAGTTCTGAAACTTGAAAATAGATTTATCCATACTCATCATACCTTGCAAAAATTGTTCTATGAGATACCTGTTATAAAGGATCCTAAAGCTAAAAAGTTAGCTACCCTTGTTCTTATGAATGAATTTGATCTCATAGTACAGGAAGCTAGGGAATTTTTTATTTTTATGGTATGAGCCATGAAAAATCGGTAATAGATGAAATCCTTTACAATAGTGACTATATGTTGAGACATTTTAATGGAAATAATCAAAAAATTATGAGAACTTTAAAAAAGAAATCCCCGTTTTAGATATCACTGGTACAGCGAGGTGCTATACATATTGAACTATCGCCGAGTGAGTGTGTGCGATACGGGGGTCCTTCCCACACCACCCAGAAACCATCGGGGATTGGGAGCCTTGATGCATACGGTTGTCCCTATAAAACTATTTCTGATATCAATATCCCAAACCCTTCATCCTTGCTACTCGTTTGTGCTCGCATTGCCATCACAGTCGGTATTCTGTGGTGCTACATTTATGTCACGCCCAATATGCAACCCTATCCTAAAGGAACTCGAAGGTCCCACCAAGGATAGAAGCGCATAGTGGAGACGCTTTTGCAAGGTGGATATCATTACATCGTACCATTACATAATAGTTGGGGATACATACAAGAGGCATACAGTGCCACATGGATACAACAACATCATACATAAGAGCAACATCCGACTACGGATGAAACACAAACAGGAACTCAAATGACACCACTCTGCTAGCCCAGGCTGCCGACCTAGAACCTATCCCCTGATCGAAAAAGAAGCAGAAGAACAACTCCAAAATAAGTAACATCGCTCTCACGTCATGATCATCGCATTACCTATACCTGCAACTGTTGTGGTAGTAATCTGTGAGCCATGAGGACTCAGCAATCCCATTACCATGGGTATCAAGACTAGCAAAGCTTAATGGGAATGGAAAGGATAAGTGGTGAGGTTGCAGCAGCGACTAAGCATATGTGGTGGCTAACATACGCAAATAAGAGCGAGAGGAGAAGCAACACAACGGTCGAGAAGCTAGAAGTGATCAAGAAGTGATCCTGAAACTACATACGTTCATACATAACCCAAACCATGTTCACTTCCGGGACTCCGCCGAAAAGAGACCATCACAGCTACACACGCGGTTGATGCATTTTAATTCGAATCTGGTGTCAAGTTCTCTACAACCGGATATTAAAAACTCCCATCTGCCACATAACCGCGGGCACGGCTTTCAAAAGATCAAACCTTGCAGGGGTGTCCCAACTTAGCCCATTATAAGCTCTCACGACCAACGAAGGATATTCCTTCTCCCGGGAAGACACGATCAGTCTCGGAATCCCGGTTACAAGACATTTTGGCAATGGTAAAACAAGACCAGCAAGACCGCCCGAATGTGCCGACAAATCCCGATAGGAGTTGCACATATCTCAGTCTCAGGGCACACCGGATGAACACTACGTATAGCTAAAACCAACCCTCAAGTTCCCCCAAGGTGGCGCTGCAAGTAGCTCTAGTTCGGACCAACACTCAGAGAAGCACTGGCCCGGGGGGGTTTAAAATAAAGATGACCCACGGGTTAACTACTCCCAAGGTAAAGGTTATAGGTTGTTAGGAAAATGTAAATCCAAGGTTGGGCCTTGTTGGAGGAGTTTTATTCAAGGCGAACTGTCAAGGGGTTCCCATACACCCGGCCGCGTAAGGAACGCAAAATCAAGGAACTTAACACCGGTATGACGGAAACTAGGGCGGCAAGAGTGGGACAAAACACCAGGCATAAGGCCGAGCCTTCCACCCTTTACCAAGTATATAGATGCATTAATTAAAATAAGAGATATTGTGATATCCCAACATAATCATGTCCAACATGGAGCAATCTTCAACTTCACCTGCAACTAACAACGCTATAAGAGGGGCTGAGCAAAGTTGTAACATAGCCAAGCAACGGTTTGCTAGGAAGGGTGAAAAAGGTTAGAGGCTGACATGGCAATTTGGGAGGCTTGATAAACAAGTGATAGGTAGCGCAGCATAGTGATAGAACGAAGCAACTAGCATAGCAATGATAATAGTGAGAACCAGAGTAACGGTCATCTTGCCTGAAGTCCCGCTAGGAAGAAGAACGAGTCCATGAAGAAGACGAACGGGCACAGACGAACCAAGCGTAGTCGAACGAATCCTCACGATCGCAACGAAACAGGAACTATCGAGAAGAAGCACAACCGGAAAGAAGCAAACAACATGGTAAACACACAACACATAAACATGACATGATGCTCAACCAAACACGATGCATGACAAGGCTATATGATGCTACTCATGGCAAGAGATGATGCATACAAGAACAACACAACAAAGCAAGTTTAAATGAGGTCGGAAACAACATATAACAAATCCGGTAAGTCCTCATATGCAAATTTCGAAATTGGTCCAGAACTGAATAACCTTTATGTTCAAGTTGTTAAACAGCAAGTTAAGATGCACCAAGATGATCTACACGAAATTCTAGTCAAGTTACATATAAAGTTCATTTAGTTCGGAGCTACAGCCTAGAAGATATGAGCAAAACAAGCTAAACATGGCATTGATGCAAAATGCATTCAAACATCAAGCAAACACACCCAAAGCAAGGATTCAACATGACAAGATGAAACTACATGCAAATCAATCAAGTTTCATATAGAGCATTATCAAAACGGAGCAACGGTGCAACGCATACACTCCAAACAAGATATAACAACAATCTGCCCAAAACAGCAAGTAGGTACTTTGCAAACATCAAAACAACATGCTACAGGAAACATATGAGCATAACTTGACATGCCCTTCATGTACATATAACATAATTGAAATATCATTAAGGTTCAAGTTCATAGGCATCAAGATTAAACCAATATGATCAATGCAAAAAGCAACTTTATAACACAACAGCATATACATGAGCAGAGTTAATATGATGGCAACTTGAGAGCAAGAAAGCGACAAGCTACAGCAAGTAACCATAGCAACCAAGGGCACGTCATCAAAGTACACATAACAAAGAGCAAATAACATCATGGCATCAAATACATATGGCTCATGGATTAGTAGTAACCAACATGACAATATTGAATGTCGAAACAGTGTCAACAAGTGTAAAACAGCAACATTAGCATGTTTGCAAGCATGGAACAGAGGAATATGACATCCAAAATTAACAACCATGGAATTTGAATAAATTAAACATAGCATAGTACAAAACATGTAATTGCAGCATCTCCAGAATAGGCATGTATCAACTAATATCAAGCTCACAACAAGGCATTATGAAGTTAACAGAAATCTGGAACATTACATAAGCATGTTCATGGTAACAAAAACATATGCTACAAGATATATATAGGGAATCCAAAAGCATGGCATGATAGATCATAACATATCAAAAAAAACATGTCCACTAAGCATCTCCAGAGTATGCATGGATTAATTGGTAGCATCAAGCAAACATGGCATCATATATGACAGGATCAACATTGACAGAACATTAACAGCGAGTAGCCCATTTCACAAGCTTGATGCACTCACTACAGGGCATATAAAAGTACATAGATTGCACCCCTGTAAATATGGCATAAATATTCTCCTAAAACATGTAGACATCATGCTCATAGGATGCGCACACAAAATGAAACAAAAATGACAAATCAGCAAGTTGCAGCAGTTTTCAGCAGTTAACAGCAACATGCACTTTTGCAACAGGGATTAATATATTAATATGCACCCTAAAATGAATGCAAAGGACACCAACATGTAGAGCATGAAGAGCAGAACATTTTCATATCAAGGTCATCATCATAGCTTCAATAGGGACAAAGTTGTGGCACTCACAAGATACACAAATGATGTTGACAATCAGCAGATTCCAGCAGTTTATATTACCAAGCAGTTTTGCAATGAAGATTAAGGCATCAATATGAACAGTAACATGCATGCAAACTACTCCATCATGAAGAGTAATCTGAGATGAACATTTTGACATATAATACACGCAAAATGGAGCATCGAGCATCAAGTTATAGCATGTCAAACATATGCATGTGATGTTGAAAATCTGGGACTTGGCCGTTTTCAGGAAAAAAACATAGTGAGTGTCGTATAGCTAAAAAACGCACGGGTGCGGAATAGGGTTGCTCACCACTGGGCTCGTCCCAAGAAGCAGAGGAGGTTGGGCTGGGCCTTACTACTGTCCGCGGCTGGGCCTGGGCCGGAGTAGCACCGTGGCTGGGCTGGCCGATGCGGGGCCCCACGCAGACGGACGCAGCGGTCAACGCGGGGCGCGGCGAGAGGGACGCGGCTTCCGGTGAGGTCACCGGCAGAGGTGGCGGCTCGACGGGGAACGGAGGGTAGGCGGTGGAGTAGGCGGATCCAGGGCGGGGACGCCACATCCGGCGAGCGCCGGTTGTCGGGGACGCGGTTCCCGGCGACGAGGAGCTCTGGCGACGCCATTCCTGCGAGAAGAATGGCGGCCATGGCAGCGGGTGAGAGAGGGAAGGTGAGACGGGGAGGAAGGAGGAGACGGCAAGGGCGGCGTCCTGAGATCCAATGAACAGTGGGGCGGCAGAGGCGCACTCCGGCGGCGAGGTACAGGCGGCGGGGTCGAGGCGCGGGAGGACGGCGGTGCTCCCCTGTCCCAAGCTGGATCGAGCGTGAGGCTTCGGGCAGCTCGGGCGCCCTGCGCCTGCGGGATCTGGGCCCCGGCGGGCTCGGCGGGCCCGAGATGGGCCTGGCAGGGCCGCGGCGGTGGGGAGGCAATTGGAGCGACGTGGCGCACGGGGAGTGGCCACGGGCGGCGGCGCGGTGGCGGCGCAGCCAATCTATGCGCCAAGTGGCGGCGCCGAGGTGGCCGGCGTGGAGTTCAAGGTGGTGGGCGACGGCTGCGAGGTGGGAGGTGGTTGGTGGCGCAGAAATCAAGGAGGGGGAAGGAGAAGGCCAAAAATGGCATGTGGAGGTGTTTAAATAGGGTAGGGGGTCTAGGGTTAGGGGTTTTGGGGTGATTAGGAGCCTCGGATCGCCATCGGACGGCTCCGGATCGAAGGGGGTTTAGCTGAGGGGTTGGTGGGCTACAGGTGGGCTGTGTAGAACGGTTGGGATGAGAGGAGAGAAGATAAATGCAGCCCGACACGGGTTTCCGGAGACCGAAAATGTCCGACAAATAAACCGGCAAGGGTGCCGCTACGGATGGCGGTTGGGCTATCAAACGGACTCCGAATGCGATGAAATTTGACAGGCGGTCTACCTACACTATAATAAGACCACATGCCAACTTTCACCCCATTCCGAGAACATTTTTATGCCACTCATAAAATAATATTTTGGAGGTGCCGCGGGCGTGTGCGAGTGTGAAAGGGCTCGGAACGGTCGACGAAGAGAACTGGGAGGACCAGAACGGATACAAGTTTTGAAAAACATGCAGATGAAATGCAGATGATGACATGGCAAAACGCAAGACACAAGCAAATGACATGGCAACGACGGCGAATAACTGGAAGACACCTGGCGCATCGGATTCGGGGCGTTACAACTCTCCTCCACTAACAAGAGATCTCGTCCTGAGATCTTAGGAACGAGATGGAAGAGAAAGAGGACGGGGTGAAGTAAGAATGCAAGAGAAAAGATGAACCAAGTCAAGAGCACTCGGGTAGAAGGAGGTACGGCGAATATGACAAGAATCAAAAGCTCATGGAAACAAGATAGACTCTGAAACCACTCCGGTTAGAACAAGATAGAAAATTAATAAGAATGAAAGAATTTGGGCAGCACTCCGGCTGAAAATGGAAGGAATAGAACATGAACTTCACAAGATGAAATGACACTTGACGAGATGAACAATGCAATGCCTCCAGAAGAATTGAAATAGTGGAATGAAAAGAACTTAGAAGGAAGGATTGAACGGAGTTGTTGAGAAAATCAACAACGAAAGAATTTAATCATGAAGAACCACCATGAAGAACTCTGGTGACGAAAGGATGATGAGATAGAATGAAGGGTGAAAGAATAAGATTAAGCCTTGCGATGATTTAGATGGAGGTTCCGATGAAATAGCCGAGGAAAAATTTGAACACCGGAAAAGAAAAGATGAAAACACTTGGAACTAGAATTTATTCATCAAGAACAAACTACGAAGGAAGGGATTACTCACTTTGAGGAAATAAGAATAAGATTTGCGTTATGCTTATCCTCACCAAATTAAATTGATGACAAGCAACGGATTTGGCATGCAACTTATTCTTGTTGAAAAGGATTAAGGGGAAAATGGCGCAACCTTGAGGAAGGTATTCAATGAACCACCGGTAGGATTGGAAAGAACGAATGAATTGATATGATAACAAAGGAAAAAAGGAATCTGAAGGAACCACCATAAGAATTGGAAAATGACTGATGAAAGGGAATGATTCACTGGGAAGAATTAGAAGAACAAATAGGCTTGAGGGGATTTAGATGCAAAAGAACGAAGAGACAACAAGCTGATTAAAGAATACTTGGCAGATGCGCCGGGGTAAATATAGAACGATAGCTGGAATGATGGCCTCCGGTGAAACGAAACAGAAATCAACTCCTGAAATACTCCGGATGGGTAAGAAAGAATATATGACAAAAGGAATAATTCGAGAAGATAACATGAAGCTAGAACCACTAATCTTCGAGAGAACGGGCAAGATTTAAGAGAAACTCTTCTTCGATCTTCAATTGTAGAGAATGATGACGAGAAACACCACCAAAATTGCTGAGATACACCGGGAGAATGAAAAGCGAAGAGGTTGAGCCAACAATGAAATGATTTGAAATCGATCTTGGAAAGGCATCTGACTAATGAAATTCATTCTTACGTCAAACTCCGAAAAGAATTTGGAATAACTCCGGAATAATTAGAAGAGTCAGGTGAGATCCTGGGAAAAGACCTGTGGGTTAGGGCCCACTAAAGAGAAAACACCGTTGGAAAGGATTGTTGAACAGATAGATGATGCACCGGAACAATTGAAATATTTGATTGAGGTGATAACCTCAAATTAATTGGAACAAAGATGAATCTCCTGAGATGTCTTCTGAACTCCGGAATAATTAAATGGCGAGAGGCGAACGAGCAAGAGGAAACCTTTGATCCAAGGAAAAAGAATATGATCAACCCGAAAAACTTGAATTGAATCCACCGAAGAAGAAAAAGAGATGAAGAATGTCAAACGAGACAAGAATTGACCAGTTGAAATAATTGACGAAAGACTGAACAGGCTCCGCATGAATGAAATTGATGCTCGAAAGAGACTCAAGCTCCGGGAAGAAGAGGGTGGGAGGGCAGGGGGGAAAGGCAACTTGGAAGGGGGAACCGATGAATAACTTGAATAGAAAAGACACTGGTTGAAATAATTGAGGAAAGAATGCAAAGACTTCACACAAGTAGGATGGATACTCTATTACGGGCTCCGGTTCCGAGAAGAAATAGGGTGGGCGGGTAGGAAAAACAAAACAACTAAGGATTGAACTTGCAAAAACGGAGAGGGTCGAATCGTCTTGACGAGAAAATGCACCGGATGAAAAGAGCTGAGAACCAACGATCGGAAAACCATCCGCGTGATCCTAAAGAAAATTTTGAAGGGAAGAGGAGTAAGTCAAAACACCTACGTCGAGCTTCCTCACCAGAGCGACGAAGGGGCTGAGGAGTAAAAATAATTCCTACTCTCCGATATAACTAGACTCCGAAAACAGTTTCTTCTAGACTCAACAAAGGCCAACTACGATCAATCAAGGGGGCTCCTATGGTCGGCCGAGGCTCTAATACCAACTTGTCACACCCAATATGCGATCCTATCCTAAAGGAACTCGAAGGTCCCACCAAGGATAGAAGCGTATATTGGAGACGCTTTTGCAAGGTGGATATCATTACATTGTACCATTACATAATAGTTGGGGATACATACAAGAGGCATACAATGCCACATGAATACAACAACATCATACATAAGAGCAACATTCGACTACGGATGAAACACAAATAGAAACTCAAACTACATCCACTCTGCTAGCCCAGGCTGCCGACCTGGAACCTATCCCCTAAACGAAAAAGAAGCAGAAGAAGAACTCCAAAACAAGTAACATCGCTCTCGTGTCATGATCATCGCATTACCTGTACCTGCAACTGTTGTGGTGGTAATCTGTGAGCCACGAGGACTCAGCAATCCCATTACCATGGGTATCAAGACTAGCAAAGCTTAATGGGAATGGAAAGGATAAGTGGTGAGGTTGCAGTAGCGACTAAGCATATGTGGTGGCTAACATATGCAAATAAGAGCGAGAAGAGAAGCAACGCAACGGTCGAGAAGCTAGAAGTGATCAAGAAGTGATCCTGAAACTACATACGTTCATACATAACTCAAACCGTGTTCACTTCCCGGACTCCACTGAAAAGAGACCATCACGGCTACACACGCGGTTGATGCATTTTAATTCGAATCTGGTGTCAAGTTCTCTACAACCGGATATTAAAAACACCCATCTGCCACATAACTGCTGGCACGGCTTTCGAAATATCAAACCCTGCAGGGGTATCCCAACTTAGCCCATTATAAGCTCTCACGACCAACGAAGGATATTCCTTCTCCCGGGAAGACCCGATCAGTCTCAGAATCCCGGTTACAAGACATTTCGGCAATGGTAAAACAAGACCAGCAAGACCGCCCGAATGTGCCGACAAGTCCCGATAGGAGTTGCACATATCTCGTTCTCAGGGCACATCAGATGAACACTACGTACAGCTAAAACCAACCCTCAAGTTTCCCCAAGGTGGCGCTGCAAGTGGCTCTAGTTCGGACCAACACTTAGAGAAGCACTGGCCTGGGGGGGTTTAAAATAAAGATGACCCTTGGGTTAATTACTCCCAAGGGAAAGGTTATAGGTTGTTAGGCAAATGTAAATCCAAGGTTGGGCCTTGCTGGAGGAGTTTTATTCAAGGCGAAGTGTCAAGGGGTTCCAATACACCCGGCCGCGTAAGGAACGCAAAATCAAGGAACATAACACCGGTATGATGGAAACTAGGGCGGCAAGAGTGGAACAAAACACCAGGCATAAGGCCGAGCCTTCCACCCTTTACCAAGTATATAGATGCATTAATTAAAATAAGAGATATTGTGATATCCCAACATAATCATGTCCAACATGGAGCAATCTTCAACTTCACCTGCAACTAACAGCGCTATAAGAGGGGCTGAGGCGCTATAAGAGGGGCTGAGCAAAGCGGTAACATAGCCAAGCAACTGTTTGCCAGGAAGGGTGAAAAAGGTTAGAGGCTAACATGGCAATTTAGGAGGCTTGATAAACAAGTGATAGGTAGCGCAGCATAGTGATAGAACGAAGCAACTAGCATAGCAATGATAGTAGTGAGATCCAGGGTAACGGTCAACTTGCCTGAAATCCCGCTAGGAAGAAGAACGAGTCCATGAAGAAGACGAACGGGCGTAGATGAACCAAGCATCGTCAAACGAATCCTCACGATCGCAACGAAATAGGAACTATCGAGAAGAAGCACAACCGGAAAGAAGCAAACAACATGGTAAACCCACAACACATAAACATGACATGATGCTCAACCAAGCATGATGCATGAAAAGGCTATATGATGCTATTCATGGCAAGAGATGATGCATACAAGAACAACACAACAAAGCAAGTTTACATGAGGCCGGAAACAACATATAACAAATCTGGTAAGTCCTCATATGCAAATTTCGAAATTGGACCAGAACTGAATAACCTTTATGTTCAAGTTGTTAAACAGCAAGTTAAGATGCAACAAGATGATCTACATGATATTCTAGTCAAGTTACATATAAAGTTCATTTAGTGCGGAGCTACGGCCTAGAAGATATGAGCAAAACAAGTTAAACATGGCATTGATGCAAAATGCATTCAAACATCAAGCAAACACACCCAAAGCAAGGATTCAACATGACAAGATGAAAGTACATGCAAATCAATCAAGTTTCATATAGAGCATGCTCAAAACGGAGCAACGGTGCAACACATACACTCCAAACAAGATATAACAACAATCTACCCAAAACAGCAAGTAGGTACTCTGCAAACATCAAAACAACATGCTACAGGAAACATATGAGCATAACTTGACATGCCCTTCATGGACATATAACATAATTCAAATATCATTAAGCTTCAAGTTTATAGGCATCAATATTAAACCAATATGATCAATGCAAAAAGCAACTTTATAACACAGCAGCATATACTTGAGCAGAGTTAATATGATGGCAACTTGAGAGCAAGAAAGCGACAAGATACAGCAAGTAACCATAGCAACCAAGGGCATGGCATCAAAGTACACATAACAAGAGAAACTAACATCGTGGCATCACATACATATGGCTCATGGATTAGTAGGAACCAACATGACAAGATTGAATGTCGAAACAATTTTAGCAAGTGTAAAACAGCAACATTATGATATCATCTTTGCAAGCATGGAACAGAGGAATATGACATACAAAATTAACAACCATGGAATGTGAGCAAAGTACACATAGCATACTACAAAACATGTAATTGTAGAATCTCCAGAATAGGCATGTATCAACTAATATCAAGCTCACAACAAGGCATTATGAAGTTAACAGAAATCTGGAACATTATATAAGCATGTTCATGGCAACAAAAACATATGCTACAAGAAATATATAGGGCATCCAAACGCATGGAATGATATATCACAACATATACAACAAAACATGTCAACTAAGGATCTCCATGTTATGCATGGATTAATTGGTAGCATCAAGCAAACATGGCATCATGATATGACAGGATCAGCATTGACAGAACATTAACAGCAAGTAGCCCACTTCACAAGCTTGATGCGCTCACTACATGGTGTATAAAAATAGATGGATTGCACCCCTGTAAAGATGGCATAAGTATGCTCTTAAAACATGTAGACATCATGCTCATAGGATGCACACACAAAATGCAACAAAAATAACAAATCAGCAAGTTACAGCAGTTTTCAGTAGTTAACAGCAACATGCACTTTTGCAACAGGGGTTAATATATTAAGATGCACCCTAACATTAATGCAAAGAACTCCAACTTGTAGATCATGAATAGCAGAACATGTGCATATCAAGATCATCATCATAGAATCAACAGGAACAAAGTTGTGGCACTCACAAGATGCACAAATGATGTTGACAATCAGCAGATTCCAGCAGTTTATATTACTATGCAGTTTTGCAACCAAGATTAAGGCATCAATATGAACAGTAACATGCATGAAAACAACTCCATCATCAAAAGCACTCTAAGATGAACCTTTTGACATATCATACACGCAAAATGGAGCACCAAGCATCAAGTTAAGGCATGTCAAACATATGCACATGATGTTGAAAATCTGGGACTCAGCCATTTTCAAGAAAAAAAACATAGCGAGCGCCATATAGCTAAAAACGCATGGGTGGGGAATAGGGCTGCTCACCACTGGGCTCGGCCCAAGAAGCAGAGGAGGTTGGGCTGGGCCTTGCTATTGTCCGCGGCTGGGCCGGAGCAGCGCCGTGGCTGGGCTGGCTGACGCGGGGCCCATGCGGATGGACGCAGCGGTCAACGCGGGGCGCGGCAGCAGGGACGCGGCTTCCGGCGAGGTCACCGGCAGAGGCGGCGGCTCGACGAGGAACAGAGGGTAGGCGGTGGAGGAGGCGGATCCGGGGCGGGGACGCCAGATCCGGCGAGTGCCGGTTGTCGGGGACGCGGTTCCCGACGACGAGGAGCTCTGGCGGCGCGGTTCCTGCGAGAACAACGGCGGCCATGGCCGCGGGTGAGAGAGGGAAGGTAAGACGGGGAGGAAGGAGGAGACGGCGAGGGCGGCATCCTGGGATCCGGTGGACGGTGGGGCGACGGAGGCGCACTCCGGCGGCGAGGTACAGGCGGCGGGGTCGAGGCGCGAGAGGACGACGGCTCTCCCCCGATCCCAAGCTGGATCGAGCGGGAGGCTTCGGGCAGCTCGGGCGCCCTGCGGTTGCGGGATCCAGGGCCCGAGATGGGCCTGGCAGGGCCGTGGCGGCGGGGAGGCGATTGGGGCGGCATGGCGCACGGGGAATGGCCACGGGCGACGGCGCGGTGGCGGCGCAGCCAATGGCTACGCGCCAAATGGTGGTGCCGAGGTAGCCGGCGTGGAGTTCGAGGTGGTGGGTGATGGCTGCAAGGTGGGAGGTGGCTGTTGGCGCACAAATCGAGGAGGGGGAAGGAGAAGGCCAAAAATGGCACGTGGAGGTGTTTAAATAGAGTAGGGGGGTCTAGGGTTAGGGGTTTTGGGGTGATTCGAAGCCTTGGATCGCAATCGGACGCCTCCGGATCGGCGGGAGTTTAGTTGAGGGGTTGGTGGGCTGCAGGTGGGCTGTGTAGAATGGTTGGGCTGAGAGGAGAGCAGAGAAATGCAGCCCGACACGGGTTTCCGGAGACCGAAAACGTCCGACGAATAAACCGGCAAGGGTGCCGCTACGGATGACGGTTGGGCTATCAAACGAACTCCGAATGCAACGAAATTTGACACGCAATCTACCTACACTATAATAAGACCGCACGCCAACTTTCACCCCATTCCGAGAACATTTTTATGCCACTCATAAAATAATATTTCAGAGGTGCCGCGGGCGCCTGCGAGTGTGGAAGGGCTCGGAATGGTCAACGGAGAGAACTAGGACCTGAACAGATACAAGTTTTGAAAAACATGCAGATGAAATGCATATGATGACATGGCAAAATGCAACACGCAAGCAAATGACATGGCAACAACGGCGAATAACTGGAAGACACCTGGCGCATCGGATTCGGGGCGTTATAGTTTATGATGCGCAGCCCATCACAAACGGTTCACGATTATAGAACGTGTATGATAAGCACAGAATAACACATATTCACTTTTCCCGAACCGTATGCGATAACTAATTAAGAATATTAGCTAATCATTGTACGAGTGTCAGATAGGATTACGAAACATCGGACCATTGTAACATCGTCGTACATGATAACTATCGCACACGCTATTTTGTGGTGCAACATTTATGATGCATGCCACATCAGAAACGGTTCATGGTTGCAAATCGTGTATGATAAGGCAACTATCACAAACGTTTAGTTTTCCCGCAACGTTTGTGATATTACTTGACATCACACACGGTTTGCAAACAGCAACTATGTGCATGCTCGCACATGTTTCCTCTCTGCGAACCATGTCGGATTATGGTGTATATCACAAACATTTGTGTTTTACCAACCGTGTGCGCTGTAACGACCAGCATAGCGTAATTTCACTGTAATTTAATTGCTACTATTTCAAATTGTATCAGATTTGAATTTGAAAGTATACTATAGATTTATTCATATCCATCGGGTTCAAACAACCAATGCATTATTTGATTCACAGGTACATATGTTCAAGAATTACATAATCACAAAATAAAGAATGATGAACCATAGTTGTATACTTGTACTATTAAAGACGGTAAAGAAAGAGGTGAAATACATTTTGGTTGCTGAACAAGGTGAAGCGAAATGCCCATATTGTGCCCTCTTCCATGTAGAAGGCACACGCGACTCTAGTCCAACCCCTTGTGATGGCCGACCGCCCATCCTTCACAGTCTCCATGAACAAGTCTAGATAATCATCGTGTTCTAGTATAAATACTTTAACCTTTGCATGCCGACCAATCATGTAGTTTGAGAGGTAATCTTGCGTATACTGCTTTGGGAACCACTGCAAAGGAAAAGGATTCAGGCATTGTCATCTAACACAAATCATTATGGGCAGTAAAAAGAAGGCTGCAGATTTCTTACTTACCATCCTGCACTTCGTTGTTGTCTTGGATAAAGTGTAAAAAATTAGTTTAATTGCCATCTTTTGACCCATTTTACTAACAATCTTTATCAGCTTCCTCAGTTGATGCTGGTTCATCAATATCTCATTGCCCCATACGCAGAAAGAGTCGAAGCACGGATCTTTACCAATGACATATGTACCTAAAAGCACCAAGTTAATATTAGAAGCTAAACAGTAATTGCACAATGAAGCAGTACAACACTCCCTCCATATCGTTATATAATATCTTATAACATCCAATATACTCACATATTGGATGAATTAACATCTTATATTATGGGCCGGAGGGAGTTTATTGCATTTTTACAAATTATCGGTTGATTAACTGATGTTGTGTTGTTGTTGTTGTTGCTGCTGCTCTTGTATGTACATCTAGACATCATCAGAACATTAAGGTATCACTCTCCTTGTTGCTATGTAGCCTAGGATTGCATATTTAGACATTCAGTACAGTGCAGCCTCAGAAATATTACATATGGACCTAGTTAACCTAAGGATAAATGGGTTACAGATATATTCAATTAAAATTCCGATTCACCGATTAGTCCTTTATCAGCCCCCGGCCTATATGGTACCAGCTACCGATATCCTGAATAGTGAGTATATATAAGCCATGGGATGAAACTAACCTCGATGGAAAACAACAGTCGTTCCCAAAATTGTTCTAGGTAAGTACATCGAGAGGCATGTTAAGCACAACAGGCTAAACATCAACCAAATATATCCATGGCATACAAAATAATCTCCAAAAGATAGCTTCAGTGTGCAGGTTTAAGCATGCTAGTTAAGCAAAACAAGTGGAAAGGTGTGTTAACTACAATGGGCCTAACATTTAACAACAAGCAAACATAGTAATTCAAACTGGTATTGTGTCGGTCTAAGTACACCGGTATTGTTAAATAAAAACTGAAAGGCGTGTTAACAACAACATGCAGCAACCAAATATAGTCATTCATAGTGGTAATGTTGAAACTGGTATTGATGAAATTGAACTGCACAGTTCATACTTGCACATATAGAACATCACGTTGTGAATAACTAGAATAAACAAGGCATACTATGAACAACCAAAGATAGCATTTGAAATTGGACATATGCTAACTACAAACAACCGAACAACCAAAAAACTTTAAGAGGCATATGCTAGCTATAACAGGCTTAACAGCAAGCAAATATATGCATTCCTATCGGTATGTTTAAAACTGGTATTGATGAAAATGTACTGCGTAGTAAATAGTTGCACATATAGAGCATCACATTGTGAACAACTGAAATAAACAAGGCATAGTGCAAACAACCAAATATAGCAATTAAAATTGGACATATTCTCACTACACTACAAAAGGGACTCGACAAAACAAATCATGGGTCCCCCCTGTGAAGAGGCACGGCAAAACAAATCATGGGTTTCCTCACTTGTCATAGATGGGCTCATTCCCGTGGGAAGAGCACAGACCCTGGATGCGCTCCATGTTGTCGCAGATGGGCTCCTTCCCCTTGGAAGAGCACAGCTGTAGGGTGCCCTCCCTGATGTCGCAGACGGGCCCTTTCCCCTTGGAAGAGTAGATGGGCTCTTTCCCCTTGGAAGAGCCGGAGAGGGTGCCCTCCTCGTGGTCGTCATCGATGAGGTCTGACTTGGAAGCTGTGGATCCCAAGCCAGCGTCGTAGAACATGTCCTTCAGAAATGACAAATGGGGCTCGATGGCGATGTAGGATGGCAAATTCTTGACAGCGAGCCAGAGGAGATCAGCGGCGGAGCCATGGATGAGATTGACGGCGGTTGAACCCAAGGGGTTGGGGGTGGGCCACTTAACCTGTGACATAGCACATGTCAGGTCGTCGTGGTCGATGATCTCGATGTCGTAGCCGGTGTCCGTGACATACCCGCATACTCTAGCCCGCTGATTGAGTGCCTACGGCAAGTAATAGTCGTCAGCTCCCTCGGCGGCCACCTCAGCGATGTTGGGCAAAGAGGTCGCACTACACCTATTTTGGGCCAGTCACTCCTTGAGCTCCACGGGAAACGTAGCCGTCCTTAGGATGCGATGCTCTGGAGTGGGAAATGGGGATGGGGATCTGTGGGGAAGGGGGTGTTTGGCAGGCATCATCTAAGAAACTCAGGGCGGTGATGGCTCGTATCCGCGTTAGTATTTCCCTGAAGAGGAATGGATGATGCAGTAAAACTTCGGTAGGTATTTCCATCAGTTATGAAACCAAGGTTATCGAACCAATAGGAGAACCAAGCAACACTATGTAAAGGGTACCTGCACATAAAGAACAAATACTTGCAACCCGACGCGTAAGAGGGGTTGTCAATCCCTCTCGAGTAAAAGATAGATTGGTTTGAAGTAGATTGCATAAATAGATCTCGCGATAGGACAAAATAAAATAAAGAAAGAAAATTGCAACAAGGTATTTTGGGGTTTTTAGAATAATAGATCTGAAAACAAAAACAAATAAAAATAGATCTCAAAGCAAATATGATAAAGAATAGACCCAGGGGGCGTAGATTTCACTAGTGGCTTCTCTCGAGAAAAATAGCATACAATGGGTAAACAAATTACTGCTGGGCAATTGATAGAACTTTAAATAATTATGACGATATCCAGGGATTGATCATTATATAGGAATCACGTCCAAGATTAGTAGACCGACTCCTGCCTGCATCTACTACTATTACTCCGCACATCGACAGCTAACCGGCATGCATCTAGTGTATTAAGTTCATGGAGAAATGGAGTAATGCAATAAGAACGATGACATGATGTAGACAAGATCTATTCATGTAAGAATAGACCCCATCTTGTTATCCTTAATAGCAACGATCGACCCCATCTTGTCTTTTGGTCCAGAAAAAATTTCCAAAAAGTTTCGCTGCGTTTGGACTTCATTTGGTATTGGTTTTCTACGGAGTAAAAAAACAAGCAAAAAACAGCAACTGGCACTGGGCACTATGTCAATAGGTTAGTCCCAAAAAATGATATAAAGTTGCTATAAAATGATTGTAAAATATCCAATAATGGTAATATAACAGCATTGAACAATCAAAAATTATAGATACGTTGGAGATGTATCAGCATCCCCAAGCTTAATTCATCCTCGTCCTCGAGTAGGTAAATGATAAAAATAGAATTTTTGATGTGGAATGCTGCCTAACATGTTCATCACATATTTTTTTTTTGTAGCATGGACATTTGTGCTTTTATATGATTCAAAGCAATAGTCTTGTTTTGAAATGAAGATTTCAATACTCAAGCATATCGACAAGCAACCATGTCTTTCAAAATATCAATACTAAAGCAAGTTATTATGCTCAATCATTGAGCCATTCATGAAACACACTCGCATATTAGCTACACCCAATTCTCAAGTATGATCATAGTGCCCCTTAGTTGGTGCTTTCTAAGAGAGCATGGAGACTCGAATAAAAATAAAAACTGCATAAAGTAAAAGAAAGGCCCTTCGCGGATGGAAGTAGGGATTTGTATAGGTGCCAGAGCTCAAAGCGAAAAGGAGGGACATAAATCATTTTGGGTGCCATGCTTTTACTGTCAACAAAAATGATCGAGTAGTTACCAATACTTTCCATGCTAGATATATCATAGGCGGTTCCTGTCGGTGTCAAAACCGGCATATCTCGAGTAGGGGATCCCAAGCTGTGTGTCTTAGGATCGATGGGTAACAGGAGACGAGGGACACGGTGTTTACCCAGGTTCGGGCCCTCTCTAAGAGGTAAAACCCACTCCTGCTTGATTATATTCGATGTGTATGATTACAGAGTTGATCTACCTCGAGATCATATGTTGTGGTCTAAAACCTGAGGGTACGATGAATAATGTCACGGTCCTCTATCGACTAGCCTGGCCCCGGCTTATATAATGTATGAGAGGCCTAGGATAACAAGAGTCCTAGTCGAATACGTTGGTGGAGAGGAGTCCTTGTCTTGATCACCAAGTCTTGTGGAGTCTTCCTTTTATGCGGCATGGGCTGCCTAAAGTGGCCCATTACTAAATCGCCATGGGGGTCCTTGGCCCGATCCAGCTGGTCGGGAGACGACGTGTTGAGTACCCCCTAGTCCAGGACATCGTTAGTAGCCCCCTGAACCGGTCTTCAAGTTGGGGACGCACCTAGATTCTTCTAAATGGTTCTTCATCTTCGGTCGTCTGTCTTGAAAACTGGTTCAACAAATCTTCTCATCTTTGATCTTGAGGATCACCGAAGTGAATCCGAAGAGTTTACATGTCGGCTATCCAAGGAGTCCCTTTAAGTTCTCGGCCTTTATCAATGCCTTGTTATTTTTTAGGCCACACCTCAGGTTTGAAGTTGTTCCCGTGCGGCGGTGTCCTCTTGCATCCGAGCTCCAACGCCGGACTGCATTCGATGTATCTTTTGCAGCCGAGCACCAACGTCGGACTGTATCTGAACTCCAACGCCAGACTATATCCAAGGTGTCATAGATCACCTTGGCTTGAAAAAGTTTGAAGGAGGTTATCCGAGCTTAATGCTGAAAAGTTCTCTATGGAGCCAGCCGCTCGCAGTTGAGCTTTATGTCGGACTGCTTCCAAGGTGATGCACCACCTCAGGCTCGGGCTGATTGTTTGCGTTTTTATTTCTGATTGATGCAATTTATTTACTGATGACATATATAGCCAGTAGCCCTCAAGGTGTGTGTCGGCCTAAAATCCGAGATGCAAATTAGAGGAGATAGTGATCGGCGGACGGGCCCTTGGGAGATGTTTTTGAGAAGTCGTCGTAATATATTAGCTTGCCGGATAAGTCCCAGTTGGTACCTATTGTTGTCCGAAGACGCGTTTGCCCATAGCTCGGTCAAGCCGAACACTGATCATTATGAATTTTCTACATTGAATAGGCAATGCAGTAGCCCCCGAGCCACTGGTCAGGTGGCAACACCAGATGAGGGGATCGATGTGCCCCTTTAATATTTGTAAATGATAAGCACGAAGCCTAGTAGCCCCCGAGCCTTAATGTGGGCACGGGTGGCCAAATTAAGGATCGATATCCGTTTGACAAAAAAAATTGTTGTGTTTAACACAAACTTCTCGGAAAGAGAATAAAGATCTCATAAAGGAGTTAGAGCTAACGAAATCTGAGCTCGCCAAGGTCGGCCTCAAGGGGCTTAATAGATAGGAAACCAATGCCAATAAGGAACTATGAGAGCATTATGTCAGGTGCTCGGTTGTCTCAAAGAGACTGTGCCATTGACTCTTTAAAAGTTTGGCTGCGAAAAAATTGATTTCTGCTCACAATTTATGTGTAATGATTCTATGTACCCAAGTACTTTACATCATTAATGCTCGGATCTGCATTGTACAAAACTTTGTTGACCGACCATCATCTTCAAACTCCTCGGCCAGTAGCCAGGGAGTGTTTGTCCCACTTTATAAAGCCTTTATGAGGGCAAAGATTTATGGCAAACAAGGCAATCCGGCCATACGGTTTTATAAACAAAGGTATGTAGAGAGATATGTTATATTAAGAAACATCTTCCCAAGAAAATAGTTCTGCTATCAGTTCCTTTCTTTGGGTTTTCATGCTGACCACGATCATGAAACCTCATCTCCGATCAATGTGGGAGGAAAATATTGAGGATTTAGTTAGGGGAAAGTTCCCGAACTCTATGGTCCATGATGAACCAGAATTTTCACTTCCATCATGCCGATCAATTATATTCTTAAGATAGATAGCTTTTGGCTTCACCCAGTCTGAGGCACTAATCTGGATGACCCGATAGTAACAATCACAAAGGTGCTCCCTTTACCCCCTAGCCGAACAATCGGGAATGTCGGGTTAAACACAGGAGCCAGGCAACCCAGCTTGGCCAAAATCTTAAGTCAAATTTGATGCATATTTATGGCTTTATAATGATGTTTACGGAAGGTAGGGCTTGTATACTGAATACAAATGCTGATGATATGTTATTTTGACTCCGTTGCGACCGTTTATCAGTTGAAAGTGGCCCATCGTCGGCTTCTACCCCTTTGTAGATACTATGCAGGGTGTTTCCGCAATAACAAGACAACCCTTAGCCGATATCTCGATGCCCAAAGGCGGTTCTGTTAGCGGAAACGAGGCAATCAGATATGCGGGCTTTATAACTTTCACTTAGTCATAGGAGCTTAAAGTTGGGAGGCCAGCTACTAGCCCCTGGTTAGTGTTCGGCGACAGCCGAGGTCAAGCCGTGAACACTTCATCCAATGTTATGAAAGGCCTGCTATTTAACACGGGGTGACCTCTGTCGATCTTATAGTTTAATATAGTCATCGGATCGTTGAACAGTTTATGCTCATTGTGACAGTCAGTTTTCGTCTTTCTCCACTGAGGCGCTTAAGCATGCGAGCTGGAAGCACAATCATAGTGGTTCTCACACCTGGCAGAACAAAGAAGAACGTAGGAGGCAAGCACAGGAGCCAGACAATCCAACTATTGACCGAAGACACAATTCGAAACCGATGCATATAAAGCAATGCCCGAGAACACGTTGCCAAGGAATCTATGGGGTACCTCAGTTTTGGTGGGTTCGATTGTAGTATCACCCCCCCCCCCCCCGTGAATATTGCCAATGCTTTAAAGGCGTCTGGCATTGCACTGCTCGGCAACTAGTTTTGATGTGGCATGTCTTTTGTCAACACCGAGGTGTAGTTCGGCAGGAAAGATGCCGAGTTGTGGGTCGAAAAAGATCTCCCGAGCTGAATTATTACGCAGGGCACCTCGATCATGAGGATGTCCCGCTTCCTGAAAGAAAAACATTCAAATAGCTAAAAAGTGTTGTAACCTCGAAAAGCCCAAAACTTATGAAAAAGCTTGACGTCTGGACTAAATCGAGATTTTGGTGCCAATCCGGAAATTGGTCTTACAAAAATTGTGCTTATGTCATGCTTTAACATGACACATAAGATCTCAAGACTTCAAGCGGGTCAGCCTACGGCTTCAAGCTCCTTACCCCGAAGGCGGAGTGCTTCTCCGAGGCCAGTTTAGCGAACTAAACTCGAGCGGCTTTAAAGAGAAGCCAGGCTATCCGGCTATTGACCAAACACTCAAGTCGAAAAAGGAGTGGTAGAAAAAGACTTTGCAACGACCAAGAAGAAAACACATTTACTATAAAACGGCTCATATAAATTTAGGATCCCCTAGTTAACATGGGCAAAGAAAGGCAGTTTCTAATGAACCTCGTTTTTAACAAACAGATTTTAACATAAATATAATGCTTGGTCAACTGAACAAGAATTAGAAAAACAAACTAAGCATGGAAGCGACTTAGCTGGTTAATGTGCTCGGTGTTGATGTGCGGCCTGAGCTTACGGTGGGACGAGGTCCCAGACCCCAAGCCGGTCTTGAGGTAGCGGAGCGAAGAGCTCGGCATTCCGAAGTGGCGACATAGCACGACCAATGTGGCGAGGTGGAACCCCCAGTCCAACCGAGGCGACGGAGCAGGCCGGCAATATGACGCCGAAGCCCCCGGCGTGGGTTAATGAAGTGATGACGAACCCCAGTCCAGCCGAGGTGACATGGTATGTCGGTATGCCGAGGTGACAGCACTGCCCAACCTGGAGCATTTACCTGTCCACAGAAAATAGTGCAAGTCGGAGATAATAGTAATAATAATTATTATAAAAAATCGTAGCATAATAAATAATTTATGCAAAGTGAGTAATAAAAGAAATATAGCATGTGTGCCGAACACTCGATCAGGTAGAGCTCTCTCAGCGATGCCGAAGTCCCCGAGGCAACCAAACATGTCGGTATGGCAATTCAACCAACAAGGTGATCACGCGAGCCGATTTATGCCGATTGGGACGACGACGTCTGCTTGCCGAAGTGACCGCGTGATGCAGTCGAAGTCGATTACCTGCACACGTAAACTAGTGCAACCCAAATATAATAACATAAATATATAAAAAATCCTTGCATAATTAATTTACGCAAAATAATTTATTTGAAGAGATGTGGCATGGCGCCGAAGTCAATGTCAATGTGGGGCGTCGGCGTGATGCGATGAAGGCGTGACAAAGCCTAAATTCGCAGGGTTGTCCGAATTCCAGATGCGGCGTTCATCGAACAACGAATAGAATATGACCGAACCATCACACGAAAGTCGTTAATACGACCACCATTTGACAGACCTGTGCACAGAGGATGGAAAAAACCAGAGCAATAATTCCTTGGGAAAAATAAACCAATGCTATCGAAAATTACTAGGATTAATAGCACCTGGCTTATCTGTTATAGCAATCTGAAGAAAGGTGACTCCCAAAATTCAGACTCGATCCGCACACCCGCTGCCCGATGGGCGATGAAGCGACGGCATGGCGATGCTGACAAAGGATGGCTCGCCAAGTGTCGAACATCGATAGAGTATTTCTGCAAAAATAATATGGTGCAGACAAACAGGAAATATTCTGCATAATAATTTTACGTACTGAATAACTGTGTTTTTAGGAAAAATAAAGCATGTTCGACGAACAGTGACCACAGTAGCAGAATTCAGCCATGTCTAGGGCATCATGCTTGCAGAACTAGTAGTCAACTGGGTTAGTACTAGTAGTCAATTACATGAAGTATGAGTACTTGTAGTGTGGGACATGCATAGAGGACAAATGATTAGTCAAAAGCATAGAATGCCTCATGATTAAATAATTGAGAAAAGAGCATTAGGATCGGAAAACCCTGTGTGTTTCCAGCAATCTGAATTCTTGTCGGCCCATGCACTGTTCAGCATGGGCAGGGTCTCCTCGGCTGGATTACCATAGAACAGATTTTTTAGCAGGTCCCATGAGGTGTTGTCCAGCCGGCGTGTACGAACATGGCCCTGATCGGGTACCCTAGGGCATGCATCCCCAATGCTGAGTTTAGCCGTCAGGCCTCCTGTCGCCGCTGCTCTAGCACGCGTCTCCATCTAGCGCTGGTATAGCAATGCACGTTTCTTGCCTTGATAGCCCATACGCGCGGAACCGGATCTAATCCACGGAAAAAGAGCAATAGCGATTTTCTTTTTGGCAAAAGAGTTAATCTACGTACAACGGAATAAATTGAAACTACAACACCTGATTTGGCGTCTGTTGAATATCCCATCGAACCATGATGATCACCCAGCAGACTCTCAATGAAAGCACCATTGTCGGTGTCAAAACCGGAAAATCTCGCGTAGGGGGTCCCAAGCTGTGTGTCTTAGGATCGATGGGTAATAGGAGATGAGGGACACGGTGTTTACCCAGGTTCGGTCCCTCTCTAAGCGGTAAAACCCTACTCCTTCTTAATTATATTCCATGTGTATGATTACAGGGTTGATCTACCTCAAGATCATATATTGTGGTCTAAAACCTGAGGGTATGATGAATAATGTCATGGTCCTCTATCGACTAGCCTAGCCCCGACTTATATAATGTACCAGAGGCCTAGGATAACGAGTCCTAGTCGAATACGTTGGTGGAGAGGAGTCCTTGTCTTGATCACCAAGTCGTGCGGAGTCTTCCTTGTATGCGGCATGGGCTGCCTAAAGTGGACCATTAGTGAATTGCCATGGGGGTCTTTGGCCTGATCCAGCTGGTCGGGAGAAGATGTGTTGAGTACCCCCTAGTCCAGGACACCGTTAGTTCCCAAGCAGAAAATAAAGTTTATTCCTTTTTCCACCATACTTTCACTTTCCATGGCTAACCGTATCCACAGGTGCCTTCCATACCAATACTTTCCAAG
The DNA here is from genome assembly GCF_018294505.1 of Triticum aestivum. Taxonomy (NCBI): domain Eukaryota; kingdom Viridiplantae; phylum Streptophyta; class Magnoliopsida; order Poales; family Poaceae; genus Triticum; species Triticum aestivum. The sequence continues at coordinate 286,860,593 of NC_057813.1, read as the reverse complement.
GAATTTATTATTTCACAACATAAAGTAAATTCATTTTTCATTTCGGGACTGGGCAACCCTAATACCTTTGTCGTACTCTCGCGCAATGACAAGTGAATAAACAATCATCTTGAGAATAACACATCTAGCATGGAAGTATATCAGCCACTCCCTACCATTTCCTGAGCAGTACGAGCACACAAAACAGAATTTTTAAAAAAAAATTAGAGATGGCACATTCAAATTTGCTTAGAACGGCAAAAGGATACCGCATATAGGTAGGTATAGTGGAATCATATGGCAAAATTAGTTTAAAGGATTTTGGATGCACAAGTAGTGATCATACTTAGTGCAAAATGAAGGCTAGCAAAAGATTGAGAAGCATACAACCAAGAAACAAAAAATCTCATAAGCGAGCATTAAGCATAACTAACACCGACAAATGCACCACAAGTAGGATGTAATTTCATTGCATAACTATTGACTTTTGTGATTGCATAGGGAATCACAAACCTTAACACCAATATTCTTACTAAAGCATAATTGCTCATCAACATGACTCACATATTATATCATCATATCGCAAAACTATTACAAGGAATCAAGCTTATTTTGCCAATGATCTTCACGAAAGTTTTTATTATATCCCTCTTGAATATCTATCACTTTGGGACTAGTTTCATATGTTGCTTTTGATAGCTCAAACAAATCTAAGTGAAGAACATGAGCATAAAAAATTTCTTATCTCAAAATAATTTAAGTGAAGCAAGAGAGAATTTCTTAAAAAAATACTAACTCTCAAATTAATCTAAGTGAAGCATGAGAGCATTTCTTCAAAAATACTAAAGCACGCCATGCTCAAAAAGATATAAGTGAAGCACTAGAGCAATTCCAACAAGTCACAGCATAATTTTGGCTCTCTCAAATAGGTGTGTCCAGCAAGGATTCATGACTAAAAATACAAAGAAAAACAAGCAAAGACTCATATCATACAAGACGCTCCAAGCAAAACTCGTGATATGTGACGAATAAAATTATAGCTTCAAGTAAAATACCGATGGTCGTTAGAAGAAAGAGGGGATGCCACTCGAGCATCCCCAAGATTGGTTGCTTGCTTCTCTTTAGATAATAGCTTGGGATGCCATGGTCATCCCCAAGCTTAGGCTCTTCTTACTCCTTATTCCTTCATCCAATGTAATATCACCCAAAACTTGAAAGCTTCAATCACACAAAACTCAACAAAACCTTCGTGAGATCCGTTAGTATAAGAAAACAAATCACTACTATAAGTACTGTCGCAAACCCATTCATATTTTATTTTTGCATTATATGTACTGTATTCCAACTTTTCTATGGTTCAAACCCCTTAAAAGATTCCATAGATTAATCAAAATAACCACACAACGCAAAGAAAACAGGATCTATCAAAAACAGAACAGACTGTAGCAATCTGAATATTTTGAATACTTCTGTAACTCCAACAATTCTTAAAAATTAGGAAAACATGGGCAATTTGTATATAAATCTTCTGCAAAAATAATCAGTATTTTATCGCGCTATTGTTAAAAATGAGAATTATTTTTGCGAGCGCAAAAGTTTCTGTTTTTCAGCAATATCAAAATCAACTATCACCCAACATGATCCCAAAGGCCTTGCTTGGCACAAACACTAATTAAAACACAAAAACCAAAATCATAACAGTATAATAATTGTGCAAACACTCAAGAATAGAAAGAAAAGGACAAAAATAAATTTTATTCATTGGGTTGCCTCCCAACAAGCGTTATCGTTTTATGCCCCTAGCTAGGCATATGGCAAACGATCTAAGTGTTGTCATCTTTGGTCTCTAACTCTACAATCAAACAATTTTCTTCAAAGATTTAGCATATAAATTTTCAATATCAATACTTCTAGGAACAAGCTTGAGAAATTCATTCTTGCCGATAGGATCTCTTATTACTTCAATAAAATCGGGGTGAATACTAATCGTTTTAAAATCTTCTTGGTTACTATTAGAAGTTGCATCCTTGTTCTTAGTAACTTGAGTAATCTTGCCAATTTTTATGGGAGTTTTTTCAATAGTTTTAGCGGAAGCAAAAGTCGTGCTTAGATTACTAAAAATTTCTTCCAACTTATCAATCCGAGAAGGACTTTCTTAAATTCTTTCATGAATTACGGCTCCCTTCTCTTTTAGCAATTTAAAAACTTCTCCCACTTTTGACCCAATTTTATTAGCAAGAATATGCATCTTTTTATCCATTTTTTAATATGTACTTAAGTGAGCATTTTCTTTTCAATAGCATCTAGCATTTCCATAACATGCTCAAGAGTTAAATTTGTTTCGTTAACCATAAGAGGTGGTGAACCTACTAAATTTCCCATAGCATTAAAAGCATCAAGAGAGGGACACATCAAGAAATTCCCACCGGTAATCATATCAAGGACGAATCTATACCAAGTGGTGATGCCCACCTAAAAACAGCAAAGAAGAACAACGGTAGATTGCTTACGGTAGATCTGTTATGAGCATTGCAAATCCTATACCAAGCATCCTTTAAACTCTCCCCTCCCCTTTGCTTAAAGTTAAGAACCTCGTTCTCGGGAGTGTACGCAATAGAGGAAGAACTATCCATAACGACAAAAAGTGGTCAACAAGATTGCACACACAAAAAACAGATCTAACGAGAAAAACAATGAACGAAAAAGAGGGCAAATAAAAAGGCAAATTTTTGTGAAGTGGGGGAGTGGAAAATGAGAGGCAAATGGCAAATAATGTAAATTGCAAGGAGATGAGATTTGTGATTAGGAACCTGGTAGATATTGATGATGTCTCCCCGACAATGGCGCCAGAAATTCCTTTTGATGCAGCTTGAACTATGTCGGTATTTCCCCAAAGAGGAAGGGATGATGCAACACAGCTACGTTAGGTATTTCCCCATGTAGGCTATCGAACCAATAGGAGAACCACGCAACACCACGTAAAAAGCTCCTGAAAACAAAGGACAGATACTTGCAACCCGACATAAGAGAGGGGTTTCAATCCCTCACGGATAGAAAAGATATGTAAAATTGTAGTAGATTGGATAAATAGATCTCGCGAGAACGCGAGATAAAATAAATAATAATAAATTGCAGCAAGGTATTTCTTGTATTTTTGGATTAATATATCTGGAAATAAAAGCAAATAAAAATAGATCGTGGTGGCAAATATAATAAAGAAAAGACCCGGGGGGGCATAGATTTCACTAGTGGCTTCTCTCGAGAAAAATAGCATACGGTGGGTGAACAAATTGTTGTTGGGCAATTGATAGAACTTCAAGTAATCATGACGATATACAAGCAATGATCATTATATAGGCATCACACCCAAGATTAGTAGACCAACTCCTGCCTGCATCTACTACTATTACTCCACACATCGACCACTATCCAGCATGCATCTAGTGTATTAGGTTCATGGAGAGTAATGCAATAAGAACAATGACATGATGTAGAAAAGATCTATTTATGTATAAATAGACCCCATCTCGTTATCCTTAATAACAACGATACATACGTGTTGTTTCCCCTTCTGTCACTGGGATCAAGCACCGTAAGATCGAACCCATCACAAAGCACCTCTTACCATGGCAAGAAAAATCAATCTAGTCAGCCTAACTAAACCAAGGATTCAAAGAAGAAATACGAGGCTATAAGTAATCAAGCATATAAGAGATCAAAAGACTCAAATAACTTTCATGGATAAAAACATAGATCTAATCATAAACTCAAAGTTCATCAGATCCCAACAAACACAACCTGAAAAGAGTTACATCAAATAGATCTCCAAGAGACCATTGTATTGAGAATCAAAAGAGAGAGAGAGAGAGAGAGAGAGAGAGAGAGGAAGCCATCTAGCTACTAACTATGGACCCGTAGGTCTACAATGAACTAGTCACGCATCATCAGAGAGGCGCCAATGAGGATGATGAACCCCTCTGTGATGGTGTCTAGATTGGATCTGGTGGTTCTAGAACTTCAAGCGGCTGGAGTTGATTTTCGTTGACTCCCCTAGGGTTTCTGGAATATTAGGGTATTTATAGAGAAAAGAGGCAGTGCGGGAGGCCATCGAGGTGGGCACAACCCACCTGGACACGCCTGGGCCCCCAGGCGCGCCTTGGTGGGTTGTGCTCCCCTCAGAGCCCCCCTCTGGTACTTCTTTGGCCCAATAGGTGTCTTCTGGTCCAGGAAAAATCTCCAAAAAGTTTCACTGCGTTTGGACTCCGTTTGGTATTGATTTCCCGCAAAGTAAAAAATAAGCAAAAAAACAGCAACTGGCATTGGGCACTATGTCAATAGGTTAGTCCCAAAAAATGATATAAAGTTGCTATAAAATGATTGTAAAACATCCAAGAATGATAATATAACAACATGGAACAATCAAAAATTATAGATACGTTGGAGATGTATCAGTATGGAGTGTTGATGTTTGAATACATAATGGAACAACTTTGTTGTGGCACCGTGCTTTGGAACCAGAAATCCCCACACAGAGCGAGGGTTAATTGACGATGCATATGTATGTCACACCACACTTCGAGCCGATGACGGGGATTCATGCATGCATAGTATACACTCAAACTTAATTAGGTCTTAATCTCACCATGACCTACTACAATAACACAAACCAAAGGAAGAATCCACCATGGCAACCTATCTCGTTGTCGTTCAAAGTGATCATGGATGTCCACATGGGCCCACGAATATATAGGCTTGTCGCCGATAAGCACGTGAGGGAGTGTACCATTCGAAGACAACCACTACAAGCATATGTATGTATGGAGGTGATGCTCGCATGCATGTTTGAATACCATCCACAACATTGATGTGGTGCGTGCATCGAAAATCATACAATCCCCACACAGAGCGAGATCGTTTCATGACGTGTCATGGTACTGGCCATTTTGACTCGATGGGAGGGATTCATGCGTACACATGCATGTGTGCTCAAACTATATCATGTCATCCCAGAGCATGACCTATATACTATAATACAAACCAAAAATTAATCCCCTCCTAAGTCAAATTAACCTCTCTCGTTGTTAAGCAAAGTAGTGATGGACCAAACGGGCCCACAGATGGAAAGCATCGATATCGCTGATAACAACGTGAGTGGGTGCCAGAGGACACCATCGCTTTGCATGTGGGCCAAACATATGTTGAATACCCAAAATGCACAACTTTGATGTGGCACATGCCTCGAAAACCGTAAAGTCCCCACATAGAGCGAGGCTAATGAAGCGTACTACATTTGTTGTTCCGCTCCCCCCTCTTCGACGTATACTATATGCTCCTACCGTAATACAACTTGATGGTGAAATTAATTAACCTCTTCCAATGTAGGTCAAAGTGATGCATGCATCAATGATGACCTCGTGGGCCCACAGATGGAAGCATCACACGTGAGTGTCCTAGGATAACCACCGCCAGCATGCATGTGGCCCAAAGAGGTGTTGTGTGATGTTTGAATAGCCAATGCACAACTTCAATCTGGCACGTGCCTTGGAAACCGAAAAGTCCCGACACTGAGTGAGGTGTGTTCACGGACGTGTACGTAGTATATATGCTAGTCCCCTCCCACCTCTTCGACGCGTAATATATACTCCCACCATAACACAAACAAAAAGGTTTCTACCTTGCTGGTCAAATTAACCTCTCTGTCGGCTGTTGCTCAGAGTGATGGACGATGACCTCGTGGCCCCGCAGAAAGCATCACACGTGAATGAGTGTCATGTAGGACAACCACCGACTACATGTGGCCAAAACATGTATGTATGAAAGGATTGTATAATGTTTTAAATAATGAATTCATGACTCTGATGTGGCACCTGCCTCACAAAATGGCCAACCCACACGGTGGCTCATGACTCATGGTGTACTACCAGTCCCCCCCCCCCACCCCAGACGCACACACACACACACCCCACAACCACCGCAACTACGATGCATGTTAAATTTTCCCGCGGTGAACATATGTTACCAAAGGAGGACGTTTTAATTTTTTTAAACATAGATCATTAAGACGTTTTAGTACATTGATTGATTTTCTAGGGGTATAATGTGCAAAAATCTAATTTGAGCTACATGCACATGTGACAGTGCACCTAAATGGATTGGAAAAACACATGTGTCTCACTGGGTGCATGTTTACTCGCCGTGCAAGAAATTTCAAACATTGAGAATCTTGATTTTCAAAATCTAGTACATCCAAAACTTATTTGAAATTCATGAAACTTATCATGTTGTCATATGGACACCAATACACTGTGGCATTGTACTTTTTGTCAAATTTGAGACAATTTTTGATGTAATCTTTATCTTCTTACAAATGGGAGAGTATTAATAATTGGGAACCAATATCGCAAATGGATTATTTATTTGAACTGTGGGCGTTAGACCAACAATGGATACATGACATGCTTCGGTTAAGCAATAAATCTGCAGCATTAATCATCAAAATAGAAAAACAATATATGTGTCGCCACGTGACCCGTGTGGCGTGCAAGCAGTTGAGAGTTGACGGGACGCATGCAAGCAGTCCGCCGTGCAGGCAGACCGGGAGGCGTGCGTGCAGGTGTGTGATTTGATGGGAGTCGTGGTCGCTACATAGTGCCATCGGGAGGCGTGCGAGTAGCTGTGTGAAATGACGGTAGGCATGCCAAGCAGTCAGGTGCGCAGGCTCACCGGGAGGTGAGCAAGCGGTTTGACCGCCGTCCGCCTCTGTCCCACTACTCCATATCAATGGTGCGCCCGAGCGGCCGCACCCCCCATCCTCGCCACACACACAATCCTCTATCTCCGCATGCATCCTCGACGCCGCTCTCAGTCCTCAAAGTCGTCATTGTATTAGGATGCCGCCGAAGCACCCCATCAGAGGGAGTGGCAACGTCGGGGCTGTTGAAGCACCGGAGCATGACGTGAAGATGGAGACAGAGGTTGTCGTAGCCGGCGGCGAGGTATCGCTACATCCTGATGTCGTCGATGGCGTCGTGCTTCCACAGCCGGTGCCGGAGGTCCACACCGACTCCGGTGACGACTCGAGTGACGACTCCAACAATGATGGAGAACCGGTTAGTCATCTATACCCATTTATGTGTCAAATACATCCTAGGGTTTCTCTAGTTACTCATGCATCCCCCTTTTTGGAATAGAAATCCTATGATTATTTCTCCCAATCCATGAAATTTGAGTAGGTTTCGCCAGATCCGTGTAGTGTATTGATTGTTTGAATGGTACAAGCGATAAGTGATTAGTTGTTTCATTTGTGCAAATGATTTCTGGTAATAATCCGACTAGGGCTAGTGTTCGTGCTAATAATTCCTAGCCAGGTCTTGACAATTGATATTGAATGACCTACATATATGTTTGTGCCATTATTTTCTTCAAGATTGGTCTGTACATACACGACTGTGCTTAAAAATTGAACCATAATCTCTGGATATGTCTAAAAAATAGCCATAAATTCCTAATCCTACTTTACGGCATGTAAACATTGATTTGATGCCAAATTTTGGAAAATGCCAAATGTTCCTTGGAGATTAGTTTGTATTCCAAATTTGACGCCACATTTTTTTACTATATGTATAGGTGCTATCTGACGATGTCGACAGCGAGGACGAAGATGGCTAGAGGAGGTACAAGAGGTAAATCCTCATGGAGCTTTATGCGGGAATACATAACGGGCATATTAGGACCTGGAACTGGGGCTATCGATGCCCATTTTGCAACCAAAAGCTTCATGACGCGTATCAAAGTGTTATGGCGCATGCAAGAGGAGGAGCCATTGTCTCCTTCAAGAAGAAGTCTTCTCGCAGGGTGGCGTGTGCCACGTACGCCAAGTACCTGGAGAAGCTTCAGGATCGTGCCGGCAGATGAGATGAGATGTGGGATTGAACTATGTATGGCTATGTAGTGTCTTAATTATAAATGCACTTGAGTATGCTTAATGACGGTTGAACTATATACTTATGGTTGAACTATGCTTGTGTACGCTTATTATCTATGTTTGAATATGTTTAATCTATGTTTACTTATGTCTAAATATGGGATATGGATGCAATCAGTTCGGTTGATAGAATCTACCTCCGTCCTAATTTACTGGTCCCCTTTGTAATTTGTGTTAAATTTTGACATAAGATTTAACTGACAAAATGTTAGTGCAGGTCAGCAAAAATTATATCGTTGGATGTGTATTTGAACTTAGTGTTCAATGATATAATTTTTGGTGACATGCATAAAAATTTGTTAGTTAAATCTTTGGTCAAAATTTGCCACAAATTACAAAGGGGGCCAATAAACCAGGACGGAGGTAGTACGTCAATCACACACAGTTCTCAAAATTGGAACCGTGTGCAATGACTTTAATTTTCCCTGTTACATCAATCACACATGGTTGGCTCTAGCAAACCGTTGCCTCCGAAACTATTTGTGGGACAGAAAACCCTCATCACCCAATTCAAAAAAGAAAACCCTCACCAATCCCACGTCACAAAAACCCTCACCCTGCCAACCACCCCCTCCGGTCCCCATTCACACCCGCACAAGCTCCTTCGTGACTCTACATGGCACCGCTTATCGTCGCGGCAACCACTTAGCTCGACGCCTGTCACCACCGCGAGGCTGCCAGCAAACCCCCTGCATTTCGCCACTTTCGCTAACCGCCGCCTATGTCATCGACTTTCTCGACGCTGCTCGTGGTCGACCCAGCTCCGCCCGATTGGGGAATACGCTGTATTGAAGTTTTTTTCTCATGGACAACAAGGTAACTAATTTAATGAGATTTTATCTCATCACTTATCCCAGTTCATGTGCCTCGTTTAATCACGCGGTCGAAATTGCCGTGAATTCATTTTTATTCAAGCTGATTTCAGGGTTTTCTTTCATTCATAGAGTGTACAGTGCGGGGACACATCAGGACTTTGCGGCCTCAGCCAGACATCCATGGAGTTCTATCTCACCGTACCAGATGACTTGAGGATGCACGCGGTATGTTCAATCTCACCCTAAATCGGTTGGCATGGCCTACTTTCCTGAACATATACTATATATTGCTACGTTTGGATAAAAGGTGCCACATGCAGCATATACGTCAAAGGGGATTTTTTCCTCTTCTTTCTATATTAGACAAATTAATGATGTGTTGTTATTTTGATTACTCTCATATTTCCATGACATCATGGTTACCCTATCTGTTTAATTATAGATTTTTGTCCTTTGATTTCAACTGTTGTACAGTTCTTTCAATTTCACCCATATTTGCATGTTACCATATTCTTTAACAATCCTACCATTTTCTGCAACATGTCCTTTGCTATGCAATAGCATCTGTAGTACACAATCTTGCCCTTTACATAAATCAAGACTGGAGGATGTCATACTGAACACAAACCATGGATTTACAATCGTTGCTTCTGTAAGACTTGATGAATGTGGTCACTCCTATTTTGCCACGGGCCTTCGGACAGAAATTTCTAAGGTTTATGTATTGAAAGCTGGCACTAAAATTGCACTGCACATAAAAGAGCCTGGTAATGAGATATATGCTAACTTCCCCGACGATATCATCCATCAAGACTTTGTTCGAAGTAAGTGTTCTTTTCAAGTATCTGCATGTTGACTTACCCAGCAATATCAAAGGAATTGTGTAGTATTTAAGCAACCAATTGTTATTCCATTTTCTTACCCTATTCCTACCTACTAATTTCTAGTTACCAATACACTTTCCTATTGCCATGTTTTAACTAAATATTCCCTGTACTCCCACTTCTATCAGAAAGCGCCGCTGACGAGGAGATTCCAAAGGTGGAGAACGAGGCTGCCAACAAGCGGAGGCGGGTCAAGCAAGAACCGCAAGCGACTCCAGCAGTCCTAGACTTCATTAGTAGCCTCCTCGATGATATGTTGATATATAGCCATCATCTCCCTCCTCCCAATCAAATATGGGGCACGGACAACCATCCTTTCCCGATGGTGGCGCCCCCTATGGCACTCCACCCCTCTCGACCTCATCGACACCCAGGAGCTCTTCCATGGCTATCGCAAAAGCTTGGATGCGTTCTCCCAGATCCTCGGCAGTCACCATGGCCCAACCAGAGGCCTTAGCATGGGCAAGTTCCGCTCCAATGGCAAGGACTGAGCCAAGCTTGACGAGTGGTTCCGATCCACCACCCTAGATCAGCTCGAGGAGCTCACTTTTGATGATGGCATATGTGTTTGCTGCCAACGTCTGTGCTCCTCCTCACATCCACGTTGCTCGTCGCCAAGTTCATGAACTGCCATCCCCCTTAATGACGTGCCTGCTCTTATTCTACCACAACTGAATCACCTCAAGCTCGTCACTGTCTGCCTCCCAAACGGTGACATGGAGTGCCTGCTCTGCGGCTGTACTGCACTTGAGTACCTTCGTCTTCAAGCGATCAATGGGTTGAGTAGCTTCCACATCACCTCCATGACTCTCCGGACTATTTATGTGTGTTGCTATTGCTGCAACAAGACATCACAAAATGTGTACCACGGTATGGTCATTGAGGACACACCTTCACTTGAGAGATTACTTATAGTTGATCAAGAAGGTCCAACAAGAATCAATGTCATTTCTGCGCCGAAATTGACAGTGGTGGGCTACTCGTCTGACAAATACTCCAAACTTGTTACTGAATCCACACCCATTCAGGTACAACAGCCGCCTTCTACCTCTCCTTCTAGAAATTAACATTATTTCTAATTTTGAAGATGTATGTCAGTCTGTCATCTAGAAAATGATTCCGACAAGCTTGACCCCCAAATTGCGCACAGTGAAGGTCTTGGCACTAGAATCTATTGGCCCCAACCTGGACCAAGTTGTCAGTTTCCTGAGATGCTTTCCGTGCCTGGAGAAGCTATATATCAAGGTGATGTTCCTTTCCTGATAAATGTTAACCATAAGGAAGTTCAATTTTTGAAACCTTTTCCCAAGTTTATAATGACAATGTACTATGATTTCTGAAAGAATTTTGGAGGATGTCTGTAACATCCCAAAATTCTAAATTTTGGAATGTTATAATAAATAGATAGATTGGATGGATTGTTTGATTGATTGTCTGAAAGTGAGTGAATTCGAAACCTTTTTGAAAGTTAAATGAGAGGGAATAAAAGGACTTTCCCAAACTTTCATATTTGCTTTCTGATCTCCATGAATTCAAATGCTTTTCAACACAAAACCCTGGAGAGAAGATGACATGACTTCTTCCATTTAAAAATGAAAAGGGTGTTTGAAAATATTTGAATTTCATTTGGAAATATTCCAATTCTGAAACTTTATGCGACTCAATGATTTTCACGAGAGAAGATAAAATGACTTCTTCAAATTATATGAAATATGAGTTGGGAGTTTCAAAGAATTAAATTCAAAGCTCTTTTGAATTTATTTTCAATTTGGAATGTTATATTAGATCATCATGCATATCTTATTTTCTTGCATTTTGGTCGATCCTAGAAATTTCACGCAACTCAAGGACCTTCGGAGAGAGTTGGAGATTTCGTTATTTTCTTATTTGAGAGTTTTCTCGAATTGGAAAAAGAGGATCATTTGATTTATTTATTTCATCTTCAATAATTTTTCCGGTGTCAAAATACATGAGAGAGGGAATAATATGACTTTCCCAAAATATAGGAAAAATGAAGATTTAATAAATAGATCAAATTTTGTTTTCCGGAGTTTGTTTGCGTTTTATTTGGATAGGGAAAAATGCGCGTTTTTGAAAATTTTATTTTAGGTCCGTAGAAAAGTTCATTTTGTTCGACTCATTTTTAGGAGTCGGGGAAAATTTACTTTAGAATTTTTGGAGCCCGTTTAGATTTTCTTTTCTGAGTTTTTCTGCGCGCGAAATCTGTTAAAAAAAATCCTCAGCGCCTTGGGCCAAAGGCCCAAGCCGCCGCCGGCCAAGGCCAGGAGGCCATCGCGCAAGCGCCCAGGCTCCAGGGAGCCGCCACCGTTGTCTTTTGGAAGTCCTAGTAGGACTTTTGTCCTACTCCCGTCTATTCCGTTTCTTTTTCTAGATCTTTCCTACTCCTATTCCAATTCCTTGATCCCTCCTCCAAGTAAACCCCCCTCCCCAATATAAATACCCAAGCACCCCCCCCCCTCTAAATCATCAAACCCAAAGCCTAGAGCTCCACCACACCCCGCGCCGCACCACCCCTCACCCGCGCGACGCCCTAAGCCACCGCCCGCGCCCTGCGTCGCCGCCGCTGCCGCCGCACCTTGCCGCTGCCGCCGAAGCCCCTCGCCGGAGACCTTGCCGGAGGTAGCCCCGCGCCGCATCTCCTCTTTTCATCGGATCGTTTTCTTCTAATCGTTCCGATTCTTTTCTTCTCTTCTAATTCGTTTTCTAGATCGGTTTTTCGTTTCGGTTTTCTTCTCCGAAACCCTAGATCGGATTCGTTTTCTTTTCCGATTTAGTTGCCTTTGGACCGTTCGCCGGACCATTCGTCCTAACGAACATGATCATCGGATTCTTCTAGGTTCACGAACGCCCGTTCATTTAACCGTTCTTCTTTTTCTTCTCGTCGGATTTATTTCGCGATCACGATCTCAGATCCGATCTTCTTTCTAGTTTATCTTATCGCCCGTTTATCGGAAGCAGGTGATTCAAGCACCTGGAGTTTCGTCTCGAAACCGCCATTCCATCTAATCAACTTAAACAAGTTTTTGCTACTGTAAAATTTGACCTAGTTTCAACTTGCTAGAACCGAGTTGTTTTCTTCCGCCGTTTGTTTTCCGTTCTTTGTTCGGTTCGTTCTTTCTTTGCAACCGGAGTTCTTAAGTTGAACTTTCTGGTTCGTTCTCTCGTTCGAGTTTTACTTGTGCATTAGATGAGTACTTATTGTGTGGTTACTATTGTTTGCTTACGATAGATTGACCGGAGTGTGACGAGTAGATCTATCAAGAGTTTTGAGTGCGAATCATCTTCATCAACATTGCAGGCAAGTTCACACTTTGATCATACCTTTTCTACAACCCAGTTTTATGCATTAGATCAATCCTCACACATTGCATGATTAGGATCTAATTAAATTGTGGGATGGGAAGTAGATGAGGTAGTACCTATTACCTGTATTACTTATGAAACCTTTGGGAGTTACTTCTACGTTTGCTTATTATGCCATGCTATGCTAGTAGACGTGGATTGGGTGAGTGAATATCCATGACAGATGTGAGATTGTTATTAATGGTTTATCTAAGGTGGCAACTTAAATACACATCTGGGTGGATTGAGGCACCTGGAGTTACCAGGACTTGCCTGTTTTTTTGGAAATCCCGGGGTACCGTGTGATTTTCCTATGGACCGCCACCCAGGCTCAAAGGGATCATAAGATAATTCATACTAGTAACTTATGTGTGCAGCCACAAGCCATTATGGGCTCTGGCATAGTTGACTAAGTCGTGCGAACTCTTATAGTGGTGGACTAGCAGATGTAGGGGATGTAGGTGTACCGGTCCACCCATCGTAAGGTGCTAGCGCTTCTGAAAGACTATGTCTCGGTCATCCGTTTCTTAAACACCATGTAGTGCGAGAAACCAAGCGGAGGCGATCGAGTCTTGTGGGGAAAAGTGCGCAAACCTCTGCAGAGTGTACAAACTAATCATGATTAGCCGTGTCCCCGGTTATGGACAACTTGAGTATCTAGTACTTGAATATATTTGTGAATCTCAACATGTTACTTTTAATTAATGTTGTTGGGTTTTAATTATTTTTAATTGGGATTGAGAATGCTGTCAACCATTCTCAATATTTCACAACCATCATGATAGTAATTAATCTCATTCCTTTGCAGTAGGGAAAAATTGGCTTTACGCAAAAACCTTATAACCATAGAGCTTTTCCACCAGCCATATATGCATATAGTGATAGCCATTGTTCATCATTTTCTCTATGGTGTGAATTTGCCAGTACATTCAATGTACTGACCCGTTTCGGGCTGCAACGTCTCATGTTGCAGGTTTCTTACGACGAGTAAGTGATACGTTAGGGTTACGATTTCTACACTCAACTTTGCCGTTGGTGTTGATGGGAATCCACAACCTTGTTGCTTCCGCTATATGGATTGAGGTAATAGTATTTACGTTACTTTATACATGTGATTTACCTCTGTTATAAATCCTTCGAGTACTGTGTGTGTCAGCATACCGATCCAGGAATGACACGTAAGCACAGAGACTTGATCCATTTGGGTCGGGTCGCTACAAGATGGTATCAGAGCACATGTTGACTGTAGGACGTGACCCTAGAAACTGGCAAGCCCATAGCAAAGACTTTTCTCTACAACTTCCCCTTTCAAAAAGATCTTTTACCTCTTTTCTCTTCTGAGCTTATTCAAAAATTCCCTTTTAGTGAGACCATGCCCCTTTTCCCTTTTGACCACACGAAGATTCGACTGATGAGACCACTCCAAGAAGTACAGGATATCAGACCAGTAAGACCATTCGGGATGAAGAGGATTTTACCATACATTATGATAATGGAAAACTACAGCTGTTGAAGACTCTGAAGACTAGGAGAATTTGAAGGCTCTGAAGAATCCCAGATTTGTATGACCTAGGAAGGCTACCCTTATGGAACTTGACAGATTATGGAAGTTGTCAATACCCGAGATCACGGTGTATCGGAGAAAGACTAACACAAGGAGCATGAGAACTTGAAGTTTTGAGGCAGGAGATATCAACTATGGAATGATAGCGCATGGAAATGACAAGGGCAGAAACACGGTTATCCGTGATGTCATCACCATTGATACTGTGGTCACCGTGCTAAGTTAAGGATGCATTTCTTCAGAATGGATTTGATGGAAGAAGGCTGATGGAGCACCTATTAGTAAGATGAAGTTTTAACCTTAGCTGGTGTATCACCAAGATCTGGAGTAGTACATCAAGAAGTTTAAAATGGAGCTCCAGGAAGTCGTATTAGACAAGGAAGTATTTCATGAGGAACTCAGGATCCTGAAGATGAGAGTAGCCAAGCTGGAGGAGCTACAACCTCGAGATACCGGAGAATTCTCAAGAACTGAAGGACAGTATGACCATGGTTCATGCCAAGGATGTTGAAACCTAGAAGTTTGAAATACAACTCCGGAGTATTAAAGGATGTCAAGAGAGATTTCACGTCAACGGAGATGATCTGGAAAAAAAACTTGAGAAGGACAGGCACGATCGGAAGAAGCCATTGGAGGCATGAACAAGGCTTGAAGAGTTTGGATATGTTGAAGATTTATTGACCTTTAGAAGACCAAACCCCTGTTATATACCTACGTTAGATGCGACGTTTGTGAGCTGTCATTTGTTTGATGTTTTTCGACAGCCACAACAAAGTCTGTCTTTTCAAAACTTTTGTTTGTATTGTGTGCATCCCTCTCTATCTCTCTTATCTCACCCCAAACCCATGAACCCAATAGAGGATGAATGAAGATGAGCTTGTATTTTCTGGACCGATGAGTCAATTGGAGACGGACTGATGGATTCAGAACATGGAGGATCACATGGAGGATAACCCTATAGTTGGAAATGATATGACCCAGCATGCTCTTCAATGCTTTGAAAGAGGTGCTGCTACTTGGTGGAGGATGTACCAAACCATCAATGGATGGCAAGGAGTAACCACTTGGAAAGAATTTAAGTTGACTTTGCTAAAGTCTCAGTTTGTGTCCCAGAAGTTGAAGCCTTATGGAAAGGACATGAAGAAACCTTGTGCATGCAAGATTTGTGGAGAAATCGGACACACCCATAAAGAACACAAGGATGAATGCCCTAATTGTGAAGGAAGTCGCCTAGTTGAAGAATGCCCAACTAGGCAAATTACTTGTTTCTTGTGTGAAGGGACTACCCACTATCCTGCTCAGTGTCACATTTACCCCATGATACAACGAACCATCCAGCAGAAGAAAGAAGAAATGAAAGGAGCCCTCATGCAAATTTTAGAAGAAACTGTGATGAAAGAGGACTCGAGTAAACCCTGCACTAAGTCTTGCTATTCATGTGGAGAAGAAGGACACATCTCCCAGAATTGTATGAATGGGAATCTAGTAAAATTCCCGGCTGAGGAAGTAGAGTATGACCCACAGGAAATACAAGCCCTGATTGGAATGGAAAAGTCCAGAAAGAGAAGTAGATTGGATTCCAGGAAGGATCTGAGTCATGTCACCTGTTATAGGTGCAAGGAGTCAGGGCACTACCTCAGGAATTGCCCAAAAAGGAAGCTAAGGACCCAAGTAGGCTATATAATCACAAGGAAACCTCAAATCTTCCCAGAAGTAATATGTTTCCGTTGTAATGAAGCAGGGCACTTTGCCAGAGATTGTCCGAACGAGAAGGAGACTTGTGAAAAATAGTTGAGTTTGTAACAGAAGTAATATAGTAGTAGTAGTGTGAACATTTTCCTTTAAATTGAGTTGTTGAGTTGAGGCATGTAATGGAAAAACAGGAGATTGTAATGATTTGAGAAGCAATAAAGTTAGCACCGTTGGTAAAGATATGGATTTTATGAGTTGTTACTCTATGAAGAAAAATTTTGGCCATTCTGAGGATAAGAGAAATATGGTCTATGGAAGGTTTGTGCATTTTAAGGGTGGTAGTACCCTGTAAGAACCGTTGACCCCTGGAAAAGATAAGCATACTCCACTGTAATGGATTTCGGACAAAAATGAATACGAGTTTTGCCTCGATATGTGTGATGCCCAAGAGTATGTGGGATGAAGATGGAGACCGTCAGTTGTTTGGACCAAATGTGATCAAGGAGTCAGAAGAGAATGTTAAGTTGATTTGAGATAGACTGAAGGTAGCTCAGTCCAAGTAGAAGAGTTACGCAGACTTAAAAATGCAAGGAGGTAGTCTATGAAATTGGAGACAAAGCATGTCTTCGTGTGACCCCTCTGCGAGGAGTTAAACGAATTGGAGTTAAGGTAAAGTTAGCCCCGAGATTTGTAGGACCATACCGAGTTTTGGAGCGTATGGGAGAAGTGGCCAACAAGTTGGAGTCACCCGAAGGACTATCAGGAGTTCAAGATGTGTTTCACGTTTCCCAGTTGAGGAGTGCCATGCAGAGATGGCCAATATTCCCATGTAAGGACGCTTGATTGCGGAAAGGATAACGATATACCACGAAGTGGAATATGGATTTCATAAGTATAAGTTTTTATCTCGGTATGAGGGATATCCCACGAGGATGAAGAGATGAATTACTATTGGATATAAAGGAGGTATGATGTCGGAAATATGGATCAATGGAATGAGTCCGAGTAATCATGTCCTAGTTTGGTGCCAATAGAAGGAAGGAAGATAGTACAATTGGATGGATTTAAGAATACTAGGAAGTTGGAAGTTGGAATAATGATCAGTTGACAATGATAAGTTCAAGGACTACAAGTGATGAGGTGTGCCATAACCCACAGGCCCCAGGACCTGCCAAGAAGCAAGCACATTCTTGCTGAAGGAAAAACCCTGAAAGAAGTTACGATTTTATCGACAGACGATCTTACAGGAGTTATGCAAAACCTGAGAGTTGTGAAGGAATGATAGATGGTTGTCTGGCTTGCAGAATCTATGGATTTATTCGAACTTGGTTCATCGACAAGAGAAATTATGCAATGCTTGTGAGGATGACCGAGTGTTAGAATGCGAGATTCGCTAAACCATATACAAGGTAATGATTTGGGTGCGGGATGGATTGATCACCATACCGACTTACTCTTATTATTCGCCTTGCTATATGGAATGGTAAATCTGAGTGACTTACCTATAGTAGAGTGACGACGATCTAAACCTTGTTTAAACCTTAGAATGGTATAGCAATTTTTCCCCTTGTACACGGCAGCTTTGCCAACCGTAGGTTATACGGTGAGGATCACCCAGACCCATTTCCTGCAGGAGAAACCATAAATTGTTGACCACCATGAGATATCGATAGTTATTTAGTTTTGGCGCCCGACCCGTCAGCTAAGAAGACCCAGTCATGGAAGAACCTTACCAAGACGAAAGGACAGAAGAATTGTGGTAAAGGTTATGCCACTACCGGAAGAGCCCAGAGAAGGAATTATCCTGAAGATCTGAGAAGACCGACACTGTCAACAATAAGGATGAAGTATATGAGTATTGATGAGACTGTAACGATGTTTCTAAGGGTGGTAGCACCCCAGACCCCGGAGACGATTGATGGATTTTTTTAGGAGACCCCAACCCTAACCTATTTCTTTCTAGCCTCTCTGAATCTCGAGGACGAGATTCATTTTAAGGGTGGTAGGTTTATAACATCCCAAAATTCTAAATTTTGGAATGTTATAATAAATAGATAGATTGATGATTGTTTGATTGATTGTCTGAAAGTGAGTGAATTCGAAACTTTTGAAAGTTAAATGAGAGGGAATAAAAGGACTTTCCCAAACTTTCATATTTGCTTTTTGATCTCCATGAATTCAAATCCTTTCAACACAAAACCCTGGAGAGAAGATGACATGACTTCTTCCATTTAAAAATGAAAAGGGGTGTTTGAAAATATTTGAATTTCATTTGGAAATATTCCAATTCTGAAACTTTATGCGACTCAATGATTTTCACGAGAGAAGATAAAATGACTTCTTCAAATTATATGAAATATGAGTTGGGAGTTTCAAAGAATTAAATTCAAAGTTCTTTTGAATTTATTTTCAATTTGGAATGTTATACGTTAGATCATCATGCATATCTTATTTTCTTGCATTTTGGTCGATCCTAGAAATTTCACGCAACTCAAGGACCTTCGGAGAGAGTTGGAGATTTCGTTATTTTCTTATTTGAGAGTTTTCTCGAATTGGAAAAAAGAGGATCATTTGATTTATTTATTTCATCTTCAATAATTTTTCCGGTGTCAAAATACATGAGAGAGGGAATAATATGACTTTCCCAAAATATAGGAAAAATGAAGATTTAATAAATAGATCAAATTTTTGTTTTCCGGCGTTTGTTTGCGTTTTGTTTGGATAGGGAAAAATGCGCGTTTTTGAAAATTTTATTTTAGGTCCGGAGAAAAGTTCATTTTGTTCGACTCATTTTTAGGAGTCGGGGAAAATTTACTTTAGTAATTTTGGAGCTCGTTTAGATTTTCTTTTCTGAGTTTTTCTGCGCGCGAAATCTGTTAAAAAAAATCCTCAGCGCCTTGGGCCAAAGGCCCAAGCCGCCGCCGGCCAAGGCCAGGAGGGCATCGCGCGAGCGCCCAGGCTCCAGGGAGCCGCCGCCGTTGTCTTTTGGAAGTCCTAGTAGGACTTTTGTCCTACTCCCGTCTATTCCGTTTCTTTTTCTAGATCTTTCCTACTCCTATTCCAATTCCTTGATCCCTCCTCCAAGTAAACCCCCCCCCCCTCCCCAATATAAATACCCAAGCACCCCCCCCTCTAAATCATCAAACCCAAAGCCTAGAGCTCCACCACACCCCGCGCCGCACCACCCCTCACCCGCGCGCCGCCCTAAGCCGCCGCCCGCGCCCTGCGTCACCGCCGCCACCGCCGCACCTTGCCGCTGCCGCCGGAGCCCCTCGCCGGAGACCTCGCCGGAGGTAGCCCCGCACCGCATCTCTTCTTTTCATCGAATCGTTTTCTTCTAATCGTTCCGATTCTTTTCTTCTCTTCTAATTCGTTTTCTAGATCGGTTTTTCGTTTCGGTTTTCTTCTCCGAAACCCTAGATCGGATTCGTTTTCTTTTCCGATTTAGTTGCCTTTGGACCGTTCGTCCTAACGAACGTGATCACCGGATTCTTCTAGGTTCACGAACGCCCGTTCGTTTAACCGTTCTTCTTTTTCTTCTCGTCGGATTTATTCCGCGATCGCGATCTCAGATCCGATCTTCGTTCTAGTTTATCTTCTCGCCCGTTTATCGGAAGCAGGTGATTCAAGCGCCTGGAGTTTCGTCTCGAAACCGCCGTTCCGTCTAATCAACTTAAACAAGTTTTTGCTACTGTAAAATTTGACCTAGTTTCAACTTGCTAGAACCGAGTTGTTTTCTTCCGCCGTTTGTTTTCCGTTCTTTGTTCGGTTCGTTCTTTCTTTGCAACCGGAGTTCTTAAGTTGAACTTTCTGGTTCGTTCTCTCGTTCGAGTTTTACCTGTGCATTAGATGAGTACTTATTGTGTGGTTACTATTGTTTGCTTACGATAGATTGACCGGAGTGTGACGAGTAGATCTATCAAGAGTTTTGAGTGCGAATCATCTTCATCTACATTGCAGGCAAGTTCACACTTTGATCATACCTTTTTCTACTACCCAGTTTTTATGCATTAGATCTATCCTCAAACATTGCATGATTAGGATCTAATTAAATTGTGGGATGGGAAGTAGATGAGGTAGTACCTATTACCTGTATTACTTATGAAACCTTTGGGAGTTACTTCTACGTTTGCTTATTATGCCATGCTATGCTAGTAGACGTGGATTGGGTGAGTGAATATCCATGACAGATGTGAGATTGTTATTAATGGTTTATCTAAGGTGGCAACTTAAATACACATCTGGGTGGATTGAGGCACCTGGAGTTACCAGGACTTGCCTGTTTTTCTGGAAATCCCGGGGTACCGTGTGATTTTCCTATGGACCGCCACCCAGGCTCAAAGGGATCATAAGATAATTCATACTAGTAACTTATGTGTGCAGCCACAAGCCATTATGGGCTCTGGCATAGTTGACTATGTCATGCGAACTCTTATAGTGGTGGACTAGCAGATGTAGGGGATGTAGGTGTACCGGTCCACCCATCGTAAGGTGCTAGCGCTTCTGAAAGACTATGTCTCGGTCATCCGTTTCTTAAACACCATGTAGTGCGAGAAACCAAGCGGAGGCGATCGAGTCTTCTGGGGAAAAGTGCGCAAACCTCTGCAGAGTGTACAAACTAATCATGATTAGCCGTGTCCCCGGTTATGGACAACTTGAGTATCTAGTACTTGAATATCATTGTGAATCTCAACATGTTACTTCTAATTAATGTTGTTGGGTTTTAATTATTTTAATTGGGATTGAGAATGCTGTCAACCATTCTCAATGTTTCACAACCACCATGATAGTAATTAATTTATTCCTTTGCAGTAGGGAAAAATTGGCTTTACGCAAAAACCTTATAACCATAGAGCTTTTCCACCAGCCATATATGCATATAGTGATAGCCATTGTTCATCATTTTCTCTATGGTGTGAATTTGCCAGTACATTCAATGTACTGACCCGTTTCGGGCTGCAACGTCTCATGTTGCAGGTTTCTTACGACGAGTAAGTGATACGTTAGGGTTACGATTTCTACACTCAACTTTTCCATTGGTGTTGATGGGAATCCACAACCTTGTTGCTTCCGCTATATGGATTGAGGTAATAGTATTTACGTTACTTTATACATGTGATTTACCTCTGTTATAAATCCTTCGAGTACTGTGTGTGTCAGCATACCGATCCAGGGATGACACGTAAGCACAGAGACTTGATCCATTCGGGTCGGGTCGCTACAATGTCAGTACATACATGTCCCCCCCCCCATATTGGTTGCTTGATCCATATGGTTACAATCCATAAGCATTTCTCCTTTGGATTCATATGTACTAGTTTTCTTAGGGAACTTTTCATCCACTCCAACCTCTTGTGAAGAAGGCTACATTTTTCTAGATTGTAATCAAATGCCTATGTTAATCATGTCAGATCAAAGATGGCACGTTAGCACATTTTACAAATCCTGCAAACCAAATAGGCATGTAGTAGTGTTCAAAACTGCGTGTAGTTTTTTTGCAGATAAGATTAGGCCCAGTGGTGGATAATGTGATACAATATAACAATCACATCGAATTCCTAGATCTGCATCTCTCAGAAATTACTTTGAACTCCTACCGAGGGACCTTACCGGAGATTATATTCGCCAGGTTCTTTGTTGTCAGAGCAAGGGTGCTGAAGGTAATGAGGTTTTCCCTACATTTATTTCGCAAAAATGAATGGTTTGTTGATCAGCGTCGGTAGCTGCGGCAGAATGGAAAAGGCTCCAAAAATGCTAAATTTCATTTTGGAACTTCAGATGGCAGAGTAATCGGAAGTCATCGTGTCAACCTCATACATGACTTCTCAGTGCCTGATCCCTTTGCAAAAATGATGAGGCTTCGAAACCAACCTTACAAGTGGTAATATTAGTTTGAACCTCTCTTATATCCATGTTCAGCGGATCAGCACGGGCGTGTGTAGCTGATGAGCTGAATTTCATTTCTAATATCAGTTTAAACCTTGTAATCTTCAAATTTGAGCCATATAACTCTGGAATTTGAACCTTGTAATATTTCGAGCTTTTGTGGTACAATCGTTGAAATGGCATCATATGAGACTCGTATATTGGTAGCACTATTTTGACCTTAATTTGCAATGGACTTAGATTTTATTAAACATTCGTGAATGTGTTTACCTTGTTGGTCTCATAGCACACGATCCGTATAGCTAACTCGACTGCGATCTTCGACATTATTGCACACGGTTGGTTTCTTCAACTGTGTGCCATGTAGAGAGCAGAATTAATTATCACACTCGAGTGTCCATCATCACCCTCCTGTGTAACTTTGACCTCATCACCCATGGGTAAACTTATGACCGAAGTCATTCCACACAGTTCGTTTTTACAAAGCCTTTTGCCAATATACGCCCATGATTTGCCCCTCTTCTAGGCGACGCGTGGCCAAACTAGTCGAGCGGGAAGCTTGCCCGGTAAACTACACAGTTACGCAGGGACATGCTCACCAACGATACATTTGGTGCCTCTTCGAGCCCAGGCGTGGTCAAAGGAAATGTGTGTGGGATTCTCAAGCGTGCACTGGAATCCTCCGCTATGAACGCGGTGACAAGACGTGACGATTACAGGTCGGTCGGCCCCCATTTATTACAGCGGTCATTTAACCTTGTGTCTCCTCAACCTTTAGATCGCGCCCCACTATTGCAAGAAGCACACCCACCACGACAAACTCTTAGAGGGTATCCTGCACAGCTCCAATGGTGCTCTGAGCGGCTGCCGACGACGAGCAGCAGTTCACCATGCATGCCCTGGTGGACACCCACAGAAGGTTTACAGAGCTCTCGGTGGTGTACACCAACAACCCGGTCTAGGTGGAGCACTCTATCAATTTCCCAACAGTAATTTGTTCACCCACCATGTGTTATTTTCTCGAGAGAAGCCACTACTGAAATCTATGGTCCCCGGGTCTATCTTTTATCATATTTGCTTTCCGATCTATTTTTTGCTGCATTTATTTTCAGATCTATTATTCTAAAAACCCAAAAATACCTTGCTGCACTTTTTCTTTACTTATTTTATTTCATGTTTTATTCTGTTCTGTTTACCCAAACTCATACAAATTAATCTATCTTTTTACCGACGAGGGATTGACAACCCCTCTTACGCGTCGGGTTACAAGTATTTGTTCTTTGTGTGCAGGTGCCGTTTACATAGTGTTGCTTCGTTCTCCTACTGGATTGATAGCTTGGTTTCACAATTGAGGGAAATACTTACCGTAGTTGTGCTGCATCATCCCTTCCTCTTTGGGGAAATACTGACGCAGTCTCTAGCCACGTCACCATGATCCCTACACAATGATCCCACGAAGACTAATAACCTGTGAATTCACTCAGCAAACATAATTAGTCCCCTGTATGTATTTTATCATCAACGTCAAAATATGATTAAGGGCATGATTGCACTTTCAAAATGCTACCCTAAACAATGTCTTTTCAACTTGACTCGATTCTATAGTTAACTTCGTTCCCCAAAAAGATTAACTTGTTTGATACCACGACTATAATTTCCAGTCATACCGATATTATCCTTGAAAAAATCAATATATGTCTGATCATCATCTAGATTGGTTTGTCTTTGTCCACAAATGCTAAACACTCACCCGAAGTTCCTGGTGGAGTATTGGATTTGAATGGAATACTTATGAAAATATACATAATATGATCATTGATGCTAAGCCTAGATACAACATGGAACTCATAATCGAGATTATCATTATTGGAAGCTGGAGCATATGGAATCAAAGAACTAGCATGATATTTGATGGTATCCAATGTTATATCAATGCTTGCAAGATGGATTTCAGTAATAACTTCCTCATGAATTTACTTAGGGCTAAGCCTAGTGTTAAGGAAGGCATGAAGTCATGGATTCATAATGTATTGAGTAGCTTAGCATAACCATTACTTTTTTAACTATCTGACCCGGTAACATACTCATTGCGGCCTACTAATTTATAATGAAAAAGACTTAGGTAGGGGCTTTCCCTACTATTTTTGGTCAAAAGTAAAATAGATGCTAAATAAATTTCGCAAATCATTGGAATAAAAATTGACCTTCCTATCTTCTAAAGAATTCAAACAAGGTTCCCTATATCAATCACATTGATAAGATAATTAGCGTACTTAAGGTCAATATCTATCAACTTAGGCAACTTCAACAATCCATCAAAGTTGATCTCCGTAAGCATAATATTTTGTAGTATAAAAACTCATCCAAAACAGCTCATACATGATCAACGTCGAATGTATATTTTAAAATACACTCCCAATCTTCAATATATGGAAAAAAACCTTTTATTTTGCCAACATTAATGTTGTCAGATGACATGTTGTGTGAACAACCTAACAAAAAGTAAGCAGAAAACATATATTGATATATTAAGTCTCGTTAAAGATAACTCAAAATAGTGAGTTTACTCTTAATTTGTTAGAACAAATATTAAATTGATCACTACATACACTTAATAAATAATTCTTTATATGTATCACGTGAATCTTTATATGTATCATGTGACAGCAGTAAATTTACTGTTACATGGATATAATAATGCTTACATGCGTGAATTAGTCCAATCAATTTCATTTCAATTGGAATAATTGCACGCGAGGACCATTGGAATATTATTTTCATGGAGGCAAGTTTCAACATATTAAGTTTCATTGAGACAAACTAGCAACTTAAGACTCAAATATTAAGTTTCATTTAGATGAACTAACAACTTAAGGCTCAAATATTAAGTTCCACTATATGTAACTTAATACAAATTTGTTTTGTACGTACATAACCGTAGGCCTAACAATTGTATTGCCGTTGTAAGTTTCAAGATTGTAATCATAGCACAGAGAAATAATATGTCGAACTGATATATACTACAAATTAAACAAATGATACACTGTAATCTTAGTAATCATGAAGTCAAACCAATAAACTAACTAAAATTTGAACAAATTAAGTTTCATCAAGAATAACAGAAAGGTAAGACTCCAAATATTATGTTTCATTCTCTATAACTTCACGTAAAAGAATTTTGATACATGACAACAAGCCTAGCAGTATTATTCTTCTTCTAAGATTGAAGATCGTAATATGTCATAGCACAACGAATTAATATATCCAACAGAAAGTAACAATAAATTGAACAAGCGAGTTGAATCATACATACCCAAAGAAAAACATCAACGATGAGGTTCGATTAGTATTATATACACTTCAAATTGTTCTATAAGAACAAACAACTATGGACAAGAAATGTACAAGACAACAAACATTTTTTAGCAAAACCTTCAGTTAGAAGTCCACTGGTGTTGTTGATAACCTTAATGTACTTCATAGATGCGAAGAATAAAAATCTTGCTTTAGGATGGTGTTTGTTGTAGGACGAGAGTGAAATAGAAGGATAAACATGCAAGCAAGAAGAACATCAAAATGAAGGATCTGAATGAATAGTTTTTCTTGTGTTGTTACTTGTTTACTTTTTATTCACTTATCGTATGTTATGGACTACCCCACATGAACAGTGGCAGAGCTAGCAAATTGCCAAAGCCTGGGCACGACCATAAGTTAAAATTCACTTTGGTCCAATAAACACCACAAGTATCACATTTGGATTAATGTCATGTGTAATATACACACTTCTGTTTCATATATACCGTAGAAGTAAATAAAAACATCAGATACAACACCAAATAATTCACTAAAACATTTCGATGTTTATATATGAAAAGGTCCAATCTACAATGTTTATGTTTATGTTCATCCCTTTGTTGCAGGCTTTGCCACAATTCCACTTGTGAATTTCTACTAGTTAAACAAAAATCTGTTCAATTCTAAAATTTAAACAAGCATAACTTAAATCTGCCACAATCAACGTAGAACTGCACAATTTTTTGATAAATTATAATCCGTATATATAACTACTTACCTAGTTGTGGCTTGCCTGTCGCAACTGGATTGTAATTCCGCTCGAGGATTTTGCCTCTTTGGCCCATTTACCCTGGCGCTTTCGACCGCGACTGCCACCCGCCAGAGTCGAGGCCCCACTGCTCACCATATTGTCGGTCGCTCGCCGGCTCTCCACACTCTACTGGTGGCCAGTCTGCCTCCGAGGTCGAGGGGTAGCTAGGGCAGTGCACACGCCGCTGATAAAGGCGGGGTGACCCGATCTTTCGATGAGATGATAACTATCAATTTGGTGAAGATGACATTGACTATCCGACTACAAACGTGCACGATGTTGCGCCTTAGCAATTGCTAAACCAACTCCGAGAGGTTATTGACCATGCTGGAGCACAATCAACCTGACCACGAAGGTCTATTCCTGCAAGCAATCGAAGAACAAGCAAGAATATGATAAAGCAATCTGAATATTGCGAATATTGATGAAGTATTGATAATGGTGGGGATCCGAAAGTGGTCTTGGTCTGGTCATTGGACACAAACGAAGTACACGAAGTTGCGTTGGCTAACTTTTAACTAAACAAATCCCAAGGAAAAAGCTACTAGATGGATCTATTTATATAGGAGGAAGGGTTGGCGGCCAAGGAGGTGGGAGAACGTCCCAACGCATCCTAAAACCAACCCTAGGTCGTACAAGGCTCATGGGCCCAAGTGGAGGTGATGCAACACCTTTGGACTTGTTGTTTGACTCAGATTCTGCTGCAGCGTCTGATTGTTTCATCGATATCTCAATGCTCCGGACGAATTTGAAGGTGAATCCAATTGGGTTAGAAAGAGCACAAAATCTAGATTCCAACAAAAAAAGATTCACCCATTTCGGAGTCCGTATGAAAAAGTTGTTGGCGTTTTGAGTCAGGTATGTTTGTGCAGTCCGAATCTGAATCCAAAACGTGAGAGACTTGGACTCTATCTTCTCTTGGCCCAAAAGTGACGTGAGAGAACTTTTTGAGCAGCAAGTAAACATCTCTTTCTCCCTTATCTTCATATGTGAATTGTACAAATGTCTCATATACCTGCAATTAGACAAAACACAAAAGTGTGTGAAGTATTTTTGTTCTGGATAACATAAATAGATTATTGAATAGTTTGCACTAGAAATCACGTGACAAATATGCATGTATGCAATATTTTTGGTCGTATCCAAGGTAGTCATGTCCTCATCATCCTCCCCTTTTTGAAAACAAAGCCGTCCTCGGCGTTGCTTAATCTGAAATGTGGCTAACAAAAGAGACAAGGTGTACATGGTTTATATGTATATGTCATCCATTTTTACTTCCCTTGATTTTTGCACATATGACACATGTATACATGAGGAACCTTCATAGATTATAAAATATAAAGCCAAAATATTATCATAAGTAGAAGGCATGAAAATATTGCAACTCGGTTTGCAGATATAAGTGAAGCTCTTATTTCATATCAAAAGATTGACAATATTCATCATTAAACCATCCCAACATTGGTGAATAAACCTTACGTGCATCAAATTTACATGCTACAACATACTTAAATAATAAAACATGCAATAAGTCATTTGACGCAGAATGATCACCAAGATTAGAGGTCATATCAAAATAATTAAACATTGGCACAATTATTTTAAAATGTATTTGATCCAAATCTGATTTATTTCCTGATTCACATGGTTCTTTGACATCAACAGTTAATTCAATGGGCGCACTCAAAATTATTGGTATTTCAGTTGTTTGATCACATGATGCATTCATGATAGTAACATGATTCTCTAAAATAGGTGGCGTGCTCAAATCAACAGGTAACTCAACACATGATGTATTTAAGTTAATTAGGGATGCATCATTCTCATGTGAAGTTATATCATCAATACCTTTACTATTACCTTGTCACAAAGACGTAGCTGATGTCGGTATGGACAATGACAATGTACCATACACTTGAGATGATGTCGCACTCACAATCTGAGGTGTGGCTGCTCTAGTAGGTGCAACGATGGAGGAATCAACCGATGGTAGTGAGCATGAATTGGAATAGTAGTTGTTGTAGTCACCCAATGCATTCTCCTGTAACTGTCTCTCAAAGGTACAAGCACGAACATACATACCAGTAATGCAACGAGGAAGATACCTAAATCTTGCCTGAATATCATGGTTCAAACCACCAAAAAATCTATTCATTGTATCATCCTCAGATTCTTCTATGTCACAATGATGCATATAAGATTTGAACTCTTGGTAGTAAGCATGAACAGTGTTATTGCCTTGTTTAAATTGTTCAAATTTGCGAAGCAATTCACGATGATAGTAAGGAGGGAAAAATTGTTGTCTCATTACATGTTTCAAATCTTTCCAAGTTGTGGGTTTGTTATCAATGTTTTTCTTACAATGCACACTCCACCAAATAGAAGCAAAACCAGTAAATGCTCTAGTGGCAGCTCGTACTCGCTAAATTTCAGAAAAGTCATGGTAACTAAAAAATTATTCTACTTCAAGCTCCCAAGCTAGATAAATAGCAGGATTAAATCTACCCTCAAATGATGGTAAAGAGATAACCTGACCATGTGCTTGTGTGTGTTGTCCCAACTCTCGTGATGGTGAAGATGTGTTCGTCGTCCAAGAACTTCTTTCTCCGGAACCTGTCATGATTAGTAGAAACAAGAAACAAATTCGAGAATAATATTCCTATGAACTACTAGGATGTGGTTGTAATGTGCTCACAGTAAAGCAAATATCAATATCTTACAAGTTCTTACCATGCGATAGGTGGTGACATGCAACCAGCGGTGTCAAATAACTTTGAAGATTGTGTAAAGCGATTGCCAGGGAAACGTACGTATACACGGTGTAGAAATATATGGAGCTGAGTTGGCTATATATGGTAGCAAAAGATTAGCAATAATCAATTCAAAGATGCAATGTTGAATAAACGCTCAACGACGGTACTGTGCTAGTCCTAGGCTAGACCGGACTAGAGACGCGATCCTAGAACACTAATGAGGTCACGGCATAACATAACTAGCATCAATGAAGGATAAGTAGCTCTGGACAGCAAGATATAAGTGAAGATCACAACGGCAGTAAAGATAATGATGAATAACAACTGCCAAGCAGGATATAACAACTCTCTCTCCAACTTTCCTCTTGAAAAGTTTGGTACTAACTTAAACTTTCCAATGCAAAAAGAATCACTCAATTCTAAATTGTTATGACGAGTCAAAGAATTCTAAAACTAGTCTAAAAAACTGGAACAAACTGTATGCGCGAACTTCGGAGGGAAAAAAGACCTATTTAGAAGCTGATTTTGAGACGCCAAATATTGAACTAGCTTTTGAAACTATTCAGATGCGTCTAGTTGCTAGCTTTAATTTGAGTACTTGTGGAGCCAAAACGGACTTCGTATGAGGAAGTTATGCCTGTTTTACTGAACAGTGCACAAAACAGATTCCAGTCCGAATTCAACTATGAGATTGAGTCTAGATAGATCCGAATTTTTTTTCTTCTCTTTTTTTCCTCAAACTTTTTTCTTCTTTCTCTCTTTTTTTCTCTGTCTTTTTTTTACTTTTTTTCTCTTTTTTTTCTCTGCCTATTTTTTCTCTCCCTCTTTCCAAAACAAACTAGATAAGATGCAGATTGGATCAAGCGAAGATGTGAACGATCTCAACTATGATTATGACAAAGAACGTAGGATAGCATGTGGTGGAAATTGATGGATGAGTGTTGGACAGCGGAAGGGATAACGATGCAGCGGCGGCGTGACTAATGTGAACAGAACTCGAAACTCTAAAGGAACTAGACACTAAGACCAGCAACACAACACGACGATGCAACCGATAATTCAACAATGCAAACAATGAAAAGAAAATTGCAAAGGCTCGGACTGGCTTGGACAAAGGATGATTAGATCTAACTTTTTTTGTGGCTTTTGCTTAGACAATAGGTAAGAAAATAAATCTAATCTAGGGAAAACTGAAAATTCTCACCGAGCAACCTGAAAACTGATACCACTTGACAGAGGGAGGGTCCGGATCTTTTGATGAGATGATAACTATCGATTTGGTGAAGATGACTTTGACAATCCGACTACAAACGTGCACGACGTTGCGCCTTAGCAATCGCTAAACCAACTCCGAGAGGTTATTGACCACGCTGGAGCACAATCAACCTGACCACGAAGGTCTATTCCTGCAAGCAATCGAAGAATAAGCAAGAATATGATAAAGCAATCTGAATATTGCAAATATTGATGAAGTATTGATAATGGTGGGGATCCGAAAGTGGTCTCGGTCTGGTCGTTGGACACAAACAAAGTACACGAAGTTGCGTTGGCTAACTTTTAACTAAACAAATCCAAAGGAAAAAGCTACTAGATGGATCTATTTATATAGGAGGAAGGGATGGCGGCCAAGGAGGTGGGAGAACGTCCCAAGGCATCCTAAAACCAACCCTAGGTCATACAAGGCTCATGGGCCCAAGTGGAGGTGATGCAACACCTTTGGACTTGTTGTTTGACTCGGATTCTGCTGCAGCGTCTGATTGTTTCATCGATATCTCAACGCTCCGAACGACTTTGAAGGTGAATCCAATTGTGCTGAAAAGAGCACAAAATCTAGATTCCAACAAAAAAAGAATCACCCAATTCGGAGTCTGTATGAAAAAGTTGTTGGCGTTTTGATTCAGGTATGTTTGTGCAGTCCGAATCTGAATCCAGAACGTGAAAGACTTGGAATCTATCTTCTCTTGGCCCAAAAGTGACGTGAGAGAACTTCTTGAGCAGAAAGTAAACATCTCTTTCTCCCTTATATTCATATGTGAATTGTACAAATGTCCCATATACCTGCTATTAGACAAAACACAAAAGTGTGTGAAGTATTTTTGTTCTGGATAACATAAATAGATTATTGAATAGTTTGCACTAGAAATTACCTGACAAATATGCATGTATGCAATATTTTTGGTCGTATCCAAGGTAGTCATGTCCTCATCAGCCGCCAAGCGTTAGTTCCATCTGGCGAACCACAGGTCCCTCATGTAACAAGATGGCTTCCTGAATCGTTCTATTCTGAATCATTTTTCATGAGCTGGCTTCTCGTTGCTGCAAGCATGCCCATAGCCCATGTTACAAAACAAATTTTTTTGAAATGTCACCAGGGGGAAAGACTCCCCACCTGAATATATTTCAAAAGGAGCAAAGAATTTTACAGAAGTCACGCATTGCGTGAAGAGAGATGATATGTTTCCGTCATATCTACTTTTCCTAACGCTTTTGCTCTTGTTTTGGACTCTAATTTGCATGATTTGAATGAAACTAACCCGGACTGATGTTGTTTTCAGCAGAACTACCATGGTGTTGTTTTTGTGCAGAAATTAAAGTTCTCGGATTGGAATGAAACTTTTGGAGATTTATTTTAGAATAAATAAAAAATACTGGGACCAAGAACCACTGGAGGGGGTGCCCTGGGTGAGCACGATACACCAGGGCGCCCTCCCCCTCCAGGCGCTCCCTGGTGGGTTTGTGCCCAGCTGGTGGCCCCCTGACCCTAATTCCGATGCTATAAAATCCTATATTCGGAGAGAAAAATAGGAGAGGAAGTTTCATCGCGTTTCATGGTACGGAGCCGCCGCCACCTCCTGTTCTTCATCGAGAGGCAAGATCTGGAGCCTGTTTGGGGCTCCGGAGAGGGGAATCTTCGGTCTTTGTCATCACCAACCCTCCTTCATCACCAATTCCATGATGCTCCCCACGGGGAGTGAGTAATTCCTTCGTAGGCTCACTGGTCGGTGAGGAGTAGGATGAGATTCACAGTGTAATCACGTTAGTTTTGTTAGGGCTTGATCCATAGTATCCATTATGTTTTGAGATTGATATTGTTATGACTTTGCTATGCTTAATTTTTGTCACTAGGGCCCGAGTGTCATGATTACAGATCTGAATTGTTTATGTTATCACCATTATATCTATGTTCTAGATCTGATCTTGCAAGTCATATTCACCTATTATGTGTTATGATCGGTAAACCCCAAGGTGACAACAATTGGGATATTTTCCGGTGATGATCGTAGTTCGAGGAGTTCATGTATTCACTATTAAAAGGAGGCCTTAATATCCCTTAGTTTCCTTATGGACCCTGTTGCCATAGGAGGGTAGGACAAAAGATGTCATACAAGTTCCTTTCCATAAGCACGTATGACTATTTACCAAATGCATGCCTACATTATATTTTTGAACTAGAGCCAGTTGTGTGTCACCCTAGGTTATAACTATTATATGATGAATATCATCCAATGAATGCACCAGTCCAATGCCTACGAGTTTTCACATATCGCGCTTGCTAAGTTACTATTGCTATTGCCACTGATACAACAGCTACAATATTGTTACTGTTGTTACTGTTACTATTGCTACTGTTACCACTGCTATCAAAATTATCATATTATTGTGCTACTGATTTCCTTGCTGTAGATATTTAATCTCCAGGTGTGGTCGAATACTAGCATGAGCTAATACTTACAAATAATCCTGGAGCGATCGTTGCACGAAGGTTGCAACATAATGCTGAAAGTGGTTACTTTTATGGTGGGGTTTATGCTTCTCCTTTAGCTAAATAGGTTGGTGTGATGCCTCTGCCTTATGACCCCATCCTACCTACTCAGTACTTAGACTGTGATGCCATGAAACTTCATAAGTTCCTTACGGGCACAGTCGATAATTATACTTATAATTGAAGGTATAACAAGGAACCCATTGTACCTGTTGTTTTGCCTGCACCTACTCTCTCTGATTATCACAGCATAAGAACATATTATGTTCTTGAGAGCAAGGCCCACTCGCACAATGCGGTGGTCAAGGCTGCTCGGCAAGCTGAGGAGGATGCACCAAGGGCCTCCATGAGCTATCACTCAGATTATTATCCAGGCTACAAATGGTGATTACCAAGCTAGGCCAAAAGCCTGAGCTTGGGGGAGTACATATTTCCACCAACATTATATTCATGTTCACACATTTCATTCCCATTGTCGGTGTTCACACTTTTTCATTGTACTATCCATGCTAGATTTATTTTTCTAGCTTTATTCTTGTGTGTTTGAAAAACCTTTTGGTTTTTCTTCCTAGCTTAAACTAGTTGTAGTATTAAAAGAAACCCAAAAAGATTTCTTGATTTTTCTTCTGCTTGTTGGGAGCTCTCCCGTGTAAATTGCTTTTCTCTTTTTTCTTTTTCTTTCTTTAATTTGCTTTCTTCTAGAAAAACTAAAAACTCAAAAAATATTTCAGTGTGTTTCTATGAAATTCTTTTCTTTTTATTGAGTCATACCAAGGAGAATACCATGATGAAAATGTTGTGTGGCTCTCACATGCATTATTGTTGATCTAACAAAGAGCCCATATTACCTTGTCTTCTCCTTTTGTATAAAATGTTTGCAGATTCTAGCTTAGTCCACGTCACTCTTGCACTATTATTATTTTCATATCATTTGGTCATGCAAGTGAAAGGCAATAATGACGATATTTGATGAACTCGTTGTGGCAAAGAGAAATGGGTATGCACTCAACTTGTTCTATTTTTGTAAATATGTTTAACCTAGTATCCATGATTCAGCCTATTATGATCAAACATGTTTGCAATGACAATTAGAGATTATAGTTTCTCATGCCATGCTTAAGTGGCTAGGAGTGGATAATGATTTATCTTGGATGACAACATGCATTATAATGATTGTGATGTAGTATGATGATATGGTATCCTCCTCTGAATGTTTCAAGTGGCTTGACTTGGCACATGTTCATGCATGTAGTTGAATCAAAACTAACATAGCCTCTATCATATTTATGTTCATGGTGTTCATGTCCTACTCATGCTAGTATTTAGTGTTAATTATGCATAACGCATGTTCATGACCATTTTCGCTCTCTAGTTGGCCGCTTCTCAACCTATTTGCTAGCCCTTGCTTGTACTAAGTGGGAATATTGCTTGTGCATCAAAATCCTAAAACCCAAGTTATTCCAGATGAGTCCACTATATCTACCTATATGCGGTATTACCCTGCCGTTCCAAGTAAATTTGCATGTGCCACCTCTAAAATTTCAAATGAACATTTGTTTTGTGTGCGTGGACCGCTCATGGAGCGACAGGGGGCAGTCGGTATCTTCCATGCTAAGTGGGTTATTCTCATGATGAGTGTTTATTCACTCGTCCTTGCACGAGAGGGGAGGTAATGGGATGAACAGTCCCGAAAGCAAAAAATTAAATAATTAAACAAAACTCCCCCAGGGTTATTGTTGGTATGGACGGTACCCATGGATTCGGCTAGCCGTGGAGTGCGTTTGTTGGTGGAGGGGGAGTAAACCTTTACTTTATCGCTTGGGAACCGTCGCTAATGTGTTTAGCATGGAAGATATTGATAACTCTTGGTCGTAACATTGACAAGAAGGGTGTACCTATCAAAATTATATTTATCTCTGGTTTAAGCTTTGAGCTCTAGCTCCTCTGCGAACCCCTACTTACCCTTGCGTAGGGACTATCTATTTAATTTTAGGTTGAGCCATCACCTTCTCAAACAAGCGCCAAATCTGAGAGCACTATTGTCATCCTCATGCATTGTGTATAGTTAATGTTGAACGCATCATGATTGGATCTTTTCTACCATTAGTTACAATGTTTAGTCGGTGCTTGAACTTTGGAGGTGCTCTGCATTTATGTTTTGCGGTCTTAGAAAGGGTTAGCGAGATACCACTATCGTCATATTATATCATGATTTTTTTTTTGAAAAAGTGTTGGCATTTGATATATCTTATTATTGTGCTCTAGTTGATTACGACATTGATATGAGTTAATATAATTTCTAAGAGTTATTGTTGACATGGTTAGTCATGATCTTTGCTGAAAACCTGGGTGCTACTTAAGCTTGTTTAAGTAAACAAGAACAAAAGAGTTCGTAAATTTTTTCTTTTTCACTTTCAGTTTATCAACTGAATTGCTTGAGGACAAGCAAAGGTTTAACCTTGGGGGATACGTCTCTGTTGTGTCTACTTTTCCTAACGCTTTTGCTCTTATTTTGGACTCTAATTTGCATGATTTGAATGAAACACACCCGGACTGACGCTGTTTTCAGCAAAACTACCATGGTGTTGTTTTTTGCAGAAATAAAAGTTCTCGGATTGGAAGGGAAATTTCTGGAGATTTATTTCAGAATAAATAAAAAATATTGGGACCAAGAACCACCGGAGGGGTGCCCTGGGTGAGCACGATACACCAGGGCACCCCCCCCCTCCAGGCATGCCCTGGTGGGTTGTGCCCACCTGGTGGCCCCCTGACCCTAATTTTGTTACTATAAAATCCTATTTTCGTAGAAAAAAATAGGAGAGGAAGTTTCATCGTGTTTCATGACACGGAGCTGCCGCCACCTCCTGTTCTTCATCGGGCGGCCGGATATGGAGCCCGTTCGGGGCTCCAGAGAGGGGAATTTTCGGTCTTCGTAATCACCAGCCCTCCTTCATCACCAATTCCATGATGCTCCCCACAGGGAGTGAGTAATTCCTTCATAGGCCCACTGGTCGGTGAGGAGTTGGATGAGATTCATCATGTAATCAGGTTAGTTTTGTTGGGCTTGATCCCTAGTATCCACTATATTTTGAGATTGATGTTGTTATGACTTTGCTATGCTTAATGTTTGTTACTAGGGCCCGAGTGCCATGATTTCAGATCTGAACTGATTATGTTATCACCATTATATCTATGTTCTAGATCCGATCTTGCAATGTCAGATTCACCTATCACATGTTATAATCCGTAAACCCCAAGGTGACAACAATTGGGATACTTTCCGATGATGACCGTAGTTTGAGGAGTTCATGTATTCACTATGTTTTAATGCTTTGTTCCGGTTCTCTAAGAAAAGTAGGCCTTGATATCCCTTAGTTTCCTTATGGACCCCGCTGCCACGGGAGGGTAGGACAAAAGATGTCATACAAGTTCTTTTCCATAAGCACGTATGACTATTTACGGAATGCATGCCTACATTATATTTATGAACTGGAGCTAGTTCTGTGTCGCCCTAGGTTATGAATGTTATATGATGAATATCATCCAACAAATGCACCGATCCCATGCCTACAAGTTTTCCACACATTGCGCTTGCTAAGTTACTATTGCTATTGCTACTGATACAACTGCTACAATACTATTACTGTTGTTATTGTTACTATTGCTATTGTTACCACTGCTAACAAAACTATCATATTATTGTGCTACTGATTTCCTTGCTGCAGATATTTAATCTCCAGGTATGGTTGAATTGACAACTCAACTGCTAATACTTAATTACAAATATCCTTTGACTCCCCTTGTGTCGAATCTACAAATTTGGGTTGAATACTCTACACTTGAAAACTGTTGCGATCCCCTATACTTGTGGGTTATCAAGAGATAATAATGCCATAGGCCGGCGTGATCCATCAGTGTTGCCGTCTTTAGACGGTGCGCCCAAATAAAAAGATCATCTAGGATATGTCCGACAGAAGAGGAAGCATCAATATCTAAGCCTTGGAGAACTTTATGGTTCCTAGTGTGCCAGATTTTCCAAAGAATGAGCAGCAGCATAAAGGGGCAGATTGTCTTGGGAAGCACGTCAGGGATTGTAGTGTCGAAGAAATCCTCAGTAGGACTAAAACGGGGGTGGATCTCGGTGGCACACCACACCCAACGAGCTGCCGGACAGGTGAAGAACATGTGGTTGCGGTCTTCAACTGCATGATCACATCTCGGGCAGGTCTCGTAGGTGAGAACGTGCTTCTTATGGAGGTTCTTCCTGGTATTCAAGCGATCAAGGTAGAACAACCATCCCAAGATCATCACGTTCTTCGGCACCTTGGAATCCATATCAGAGCAAGAGTGGGATCTGCAAGCTGCACACTCAGCGCTGCATAAGCCCCTAGTGTGGTGAAGCGGTCACCATTAAGGAGCTTCCGCGTGTCCGGTACCTGAGAGAGAGTAACAACATGTAGCAAAGAGTTCAGAGAAGCAAGTTCTACGACCGTAGTAGAGGTTAGCCGATTATGAAGGGCAAGTTTGACCCCATCCTGCAATATTGTGGCGACCATAGCATTGGGTTTTGTGTGGTGGGAGAAGAGAGCTAGGAAAACTATAGCCAGAGGCTCTGGTTGCAGCCAACGATCTAACCATCAGAAAGTGGACTTACCATTACCTATAAAACAATGCGAGATCTCTCTTAGGCTTTGAATCTATTTGAAAATGGTTTTGGCAAGAAAAGAATTATTCCTACCATGCCCTGCGTGAAGTGGGTAGTGATGTAGTATCCAATCCTTCCAAGGAAGGTCTGAAGAGTGTAAGAATTTGTAAGCAAATTTCAGCATTAGACAAAAAAATGTGCACGCAAGTTTTTGACACCTAGACCACCAGCCGCTCGGGGCGTGCAAACTTTGTCCCAAGCTACCAAGCATTTTGCCCCGGAACAAACATCATCCTTGGACCAGAAGAAGGTATGCCTACGTTTGTCAATAGCCTCGAGGACCTGGATGGGGAGTGTAAGTGCATTTAGTGCCCCTTAGTGATTTTGGTGTATTGAAGACTTATAGGTTAAGAGACTGATATGTTTGTGAGTGTACACAGGTCTATAAGTCTATGATGAGCTTGATATTTACAGAGAAAGACGGCCCCTAAAAATGAATGTCTGCAACTGAAGACTTTGAAAGTGAAGAAATTGGTGTGACCGTGAAGACTTGATATTCATGCAAGGATTATGAAGTGTGAATACTTTTGTTCTCGTAGTTTAATTTTCTCTTTCTTGAGTCATAGGAAACACTGTACTATTAAAGGGGTCGAGGTAAAACTAAGGAAAAGTTTCCAAGTGATGCTCATCTCAATATCCTACACCTACCCAATCCTTTCGAGTGAAGCCATTGGAAATCTCATACAGTTCAGTCAATTTCTTCAGTGGCAGAGATGAAGATCTTCTGTTCTCTGAGAAATTTGTTCTGACTGAGGAGTTAGGAATTCGCCAATGCGGATTGCCTACAAGTGAGGAACATGATAGCCCTAAGGAATTTGATACTCAAATTTCCGACCGTTGTTGTGCTACGCACCAGCTGTCCCAAAATTTCTACCCACCTAATGGTCATATCATTGAAGGGCATTTATGTCTTATCATGTCGGGTTACTCCCTAAGCTATAAATAGCCGCCCCCTACAACCACTAGCTGGTTCGCTGCTCCAAGAGAAACTGACACTTGTCATTGAGAGCATCCCATCCTCCGAGGACTTTGAGCGAAAATCATCAAGTGAGGAAAACCCAAACCCAAACACCTACAAACCCAAAGTGATTGAGCATCACTGAAGAGATTGTTCCTGTGTGGAACCGACGCTTGTTACCTTTGAGGATTGTCTATCCTCCAGACGGTTAGGCGTCATGGTCTAGAGCATCCAAGAGGAAATTGTGGATCGCCAAGTGACCGAGTCTGTGAAGGTGTGGAAGTCACCTGAAGACTTACCACGAGTGATTGCGCGATGTCTGTGTGACCTTAGCTCAAGGATAATACAGTGTGGTCTATGTGTCCGGGACTGTGTGTCCTCAGGTTTAAATACCTAGCCGCTCCAACCAGACGTATGTCTGTCACAGCAGTTGGAACTGGTCTACCAAACCATTGTCTTCACCGAGCTATCTGGTTCTATTTCCTCAACCCTTCCATTTCCTCATTCATATACCGTTGTACTTGATCATTACTATTTGAATACTTTGACTGAAGACTTTCTCGATTTCCTCAATCCTATTTATTCAGTCAATTTGTCTTCAGCCTGCTTATCCTGTGTTTACGCTACTTGTACTTTGTGCTTGTTTTCATTTCATCGTGATGATTGTCCTATTGCTCTGTTATGCTTGCATCTGAGTACTTATTCCGCTGCTAAGTAGTTCGTGACTTGGGAATTTCCTCACCTTGAAATTCCTCGGTGACGAATTTGTAAAAATCACCTATTCACCCTCCCCTCTAGTCGATATAACGCACTTTCCGGGAGGGCGAAGCACAACATAAAGTACGTGGGGAGACTATCCAAAACCGTAGAGAGAAGGAAAAGCTTTCCATCACTGGATAGAAGGAGTGCACACCAGCCAGCAAGGTAGGCATCACACCGATCAATAACAGGTTGGAAAGTGGAAGGGGGAGTTTGTGAGGGGAGAGAGGAAGCCCTAGGTAGGTTTGAGGAAACGAGAAGATGTCTGTGGCCAGAACCGCAACCATTTTGGCGGTCTGAGCAGTGTCAACATTCAGGGGGATGAAAGTGGTCTTGGTGAAATTGATCTGGAGTCCCGTGGCAGCCGCAAAGTTGTCAAGGATGGCTTTGAGATGTCTAGCAGCATCTCGGGTAGCCCTAACGATGATGAGAGTATCATCAGCATATTGGAGGACAGGACAATGTAGGTCAGGGTTAAGGGGGTGAAACAGTAAGCCCTCATTGTTGGCTTTAATGATCAATTGTTTCAAGATATCAGTGATAATAATGAAAAGATAGGGAGACATAGGGTCCCCTTGGCGGAGATCGTTCCTACATTTAATTAATCTACCGGGATTGTTGTTTAGCATGACCGCAGTGGAGCCAATGGTGAGAAGGGCATTGATCCAATCACACCACAGCCGGGGGAAGCCCCTAATTCGGAGCTTATCAAGAAGGGAAGCCCAACAGATGGAGTTGAAAGCTTTTTTGAAATCCAGTTTAACTACTAGAGTGGGTGCCTTACGCTTCGCACAACAGTGAAGAATATCAGTTGCATAGAGAAAATTCTCGGAGATGTTACGTCCAAAGAGGAAACCCATTTGGTCAGCATGAACTAGGAGAGGAATAAGAGGTTTGAGTCGATTAGTGAGCATCTTAGGTAGCCCCTTGATCGGATAGTTCTGGAGCGAGATGGCCTAAAGTCAGAAGAGGAATGGGCATCGTTGGATTTAGGAGGATAATGAGGGTTTTTTAAGACAAGAAATGTCACTTCCAAGGGAGTGAAACTCGAGGAAGAAGTCTCTAATTTTTCCTTTGGTAATGTGCCAAAATTTCCTAAGGAAGCCTGGAATGAAGCCATCCAGCCCAGGGATAGCGTTTGGATTCATAGAGAAGAAAGCCACAGAGATCTCGCCATCTGTGAAAGGGTTGATGAGGTGTCTAAGCTCAGTAATTGGCGTTGGGTAGAGGTCCTAGAGATCGAAGGCCCATACAGGTTGGAAGGGAGTGCTAAGCAGGGAGGCGTAAAAGTCTGAGATAATAGTGGTTTTATCTTAGTGGGAGAAGAACTTGGTGCCATTGGGAAGAAGCACATTAATTTTATACTTGTGAAGGCGGGCGGAGGCCGAAGCATGGAAGAAGTGAGAGTTTTCGTCGCCATCGATAGTCGTGCGAATTTTGCCCTGTTGAGTCCAGTACAGCATTTCTTCACGCAAGGTACATTGGAGAACTTTGATGACCACACGTCGGAGGGCGGGCTGAGGGGAGTAGAGAAATCTAAACTCCTCGATGAGATCAAGGACGGAGATAATTGTTTTACAGTTATTCTCGCGGGTGTTAAGAGGCACCGCAAGACGTCTCCATTTTTTTAAATTCGATCAAGATCGCTTAAAGGCAGCAGCCAGTGAGAGGGCGTGTGGACCGAGTTTGGGTCGAGGCTCATGATGACTGGATGGTGATTTTGCAAGCAGGCCTCAGAGCCCATCTTTTTTCAAAACAAAAAAGCGTGGGACGAGGGATGTCGGTGTCGATTGAGATGATTAAGGGAACATGATCAGATACAAAACGGGTTAGAGAAGAAATAGAAGTATTAGGGAAAAGAAGGTCCCAATCACAGCTGATGAAAACACGGTCAATTTTTTCTAGAGTTGGCTCGTCACGCTTACTATACCAAGTGAAGATACGGTCAAGGAGAGGTAATTCTATGAGGGTGTTAGATTTACTAAATGAGTTGAACATGTTCGCCTCACCTTGCCAAAAACCAGCTGTGTTTTCTTCTGAGGGGTGCCATAGCAAGTTAAAATCGCCAAGGATAAGCCAGGGCGTGGCATTGGTTGGAACCTGGCTCGAAAGCTCCTGGAGAAAGGCAGGCTTCAGGGCGTGATCAGTAGGCGCGTAAACCGTTAGTGATAACCAAGGGGTGGAGAGAGGCGAGGCAAGTGATCATCGAGGATTGAGTGTAGGTGCCAGCGTTCATAGCAGCCAGCAGCGAGAAGTGACCCGAGGAGAAAGCCTAGAGCATGCCGCCAGCCGAGCCAATGGACGAGACAGGGTGGATAAGATCAAGGTGTCGCAGAAGGAAACTTTTTTGCTTAAGGATCGGAAAAGCGCTTAACTTAGTTTCTTGAAGAAAGCACACATATGGGTTAAAAGAGATGAGCTTGGAAAGAACATCAGAGCATTTATGTGGTATCCCAAGTCCGCGGACATTCCAACAAGAGAAGCTAAATTTGGCAATACCCATAATAAACGGAGGGGCACCCGGAACCGGTCGAGACGATTACAAAACATCGATGAGGCCAGCGAACTGAGGGACATTGTTCGGAAGCACAGAGAAGCTAAAAACAATAATGAAACCATTGCCATAAGGGCAGATATGGCCTAGGCAAAAAAGGACGCAGCCGCTGTAGCGAGGAGCCGACGTCCACAGGGAGCAGGCGGAGATCGTGATGCCGGAGATGACACCTCAGTTGTCTCCTCTGGATCAGCACCACAGAGAGCAGCGACGCGAGCAAGGGCCCCAGCGCCAGTCATCGACTCCTCCGGCACGCTGGTGAGGCCAGAGTCATCAAGGGCGGAGCGAGGTCCGTCGAGGCCAACTGAAGGTCGAAGCAGCAAGCTTTGGCGCGCATGGCCTTGGTGGTCATGTCGACAAAGGTGCCCCCCGCCTTGGAGGTCTTGTCAGCAAGCCGATGGCTATGGCGGAGCTTCTCCGCGTCCACAACCCTCTTCTCAGCAACATGAGCACGCCACAGGCTAGCCTCATGGCCAGGGCAGGTGAGCGAGGCTGTGGGTAAGGGAGGGGAGGGGATAGAGAGGTTAATTAGCAGGGCAGAAGTAACTGAAACAAGTAACAAGGAGCTAGGAGACTGAGCATTATCGGGCGAGACAGGAAGCCCAATGTCGTCGTCATTGACCGCGAGTGAGGAGAAGGAGTTGGAGATGGTGATAGCAGGCGAGATCGCGGAGTGCTCGTCTGCCAGGTTGGTCAGGTCCCCCTCTTGCTCGTCGTTGACAGGGGAGAGGTCGATGTCGGGGTCGACAAAAGCATCGATGAGTGGTGCAGCTCGAGGAAGCAGAGGCCCACCCACGAGCGGATGCAACACGTTGACATCGTTGGCCCTGAAGGAGAAACCAGACGATGAGGGAGGTGGCATAACGTTG
This sequence comes from Triticum aestivum, assembly GCF_018294505.1. NCBI lineage: Eukaryota > Viridiplantae > Streptophyta > Magnoliopsida > Poales > Poaceae > Triticum > Triticum aestivum. Next base: position 286,817,960 of record NC_057813.1, on the reverse strand, counting down.
GCAGGACCCAACGCGGTTACAATTCCACCGCCACGCGCCATGGATGTGCGGGTCGTGGAACTCATCGTCGTCGTTGTCATCATTGAGAGGGATAGAGAGATCCTCAAAGACATCCCATGTCTTGACGTGGCAAAGCTTAACGTCAACGACCTAGGTAGGGGGCAGCCGGGGGATGCAGCCGTCCGGCGTGTCGTTGTCACTCTTGACACGGACAAAGGCACGCACCATCGTGAAGTCACCATGGGAGAGCATGTTCTGGTCGATGCAGCAGAGAACCCCAAAGTGGTCGAACACAAAGTTTGCGCCCTATGGGTGCCATAGCTCGAGGGGGAAGTTCTTGGCCTCGATCTCCACCAGGCGGTCATAGCAAGTGGTGGCATGGTCGTGGTTTCCTTCAGGCGGAGAAGGGTGATGTGGGTGCCAAGTAAATCAGCGGGGAAGGAGGCCATGGCAGCCTCACGGTCCTCGTGGTTGTCGAAGACATAGTCTATAGTAGCAGCGAAGTGGAAGGTGGGGTGGTTGACGTGGTGCTCTATGGCGCGGTGGATGAAGTCGTAGGGCTCAAGCATGATGAAGTCGAGGTGCACAAAGCAGAAGTGTCCAACATCATGGAGGAGCCCATAGGGGACGAAGATATCTGGGTAGGTGGAGTGGGCGCGGCCCAGCAAAGAAGCCGGGGAGGAGGACAGCGATCCGGGGTGCAGGGGGTCATGGACAACCGAAGCAATGTCAGAGGGCACATGCAAATCGGGTTGCGGCGAGCCCTGCTGCGACAGCAGCGCCGAGTCCCCATCGGACAAGGCAGGGCTAGCAGCGCGAGGGGAAGGCGGCTTGCGAATGGAGAGCCGGTGGGAGCCGACCAGGAGGACAATGTCGTTACCCTTGGGGGCAGGGCAGCAACAACGTGGATGGGAGGGGAGGCCATGGTCGGAGGGGGGCTCAAAAAATGGAGGCGCCGGAGAGAAAGGGGGAAGTTGGAGGTGCAGTCAAAACTACGGTGGCCGGATCACCCACAGCGGGAGCAGTGCACAGGATCTCTACACTTTTGGACAAGGTGGTCTCAAGCAAGGCAACAGAAGCAGAGGGGGCATGAGCGAATGCGAGGAGGTAAGGTAGGCTTTGGGCGTTGATATAGGCTGAGAGGACTAGGGCGGGGAAGGGTTCTTGGAGACACGGTGCGAGCGCGCGGAGACCATGTTCAGGGGAGAGCAGCACATCGCGGTACGAGGGCACCATGGCTGATGCCGCGGCGATGGGACGGGGCTCGGGAGTCGAGAGCGGCAGAGAAGAGGCAAGTAGCAGAGCGGCGAGTAGCCTGGGAGTAGGGGCAGCGTAGGGTGTACTAGCTTGGCCGCATGGGTGCACGGCGCCGGTGGCATGGACCGGTGGTGAAGAGGGGGCGGGTGCATACGGTGGGTCTATGGAAGGGGAAGGGAGAGGTAGGTTTGCATTAAATGTCGATGGGGCGGGCGTACGGGTCGCGGTGGTTCACGCCTCCATGTTGGTGCAGCACGGGGATGCATGAGGCGGGGAAGGGGCGTGCATGGGTGGGAGTGAGCGGGAGGTGACATAGCATGGCAGCGTCCCGCCCCTCGCCGCACGTGCCCGCCATGTTAGCAGTGGTATCACATGCAAGGTTGTCCTGAGGAGGATTAAACAAATGCAAGAGCTGGCTAGCGAGGGGAGGAGGAGGAAGAGCGGGAGGTCAACCTAGAATGGATATAGCGCTATCATCACGAGTCACGGGCGAGGAAGGGTCGGCCGGGTCCTTGGGACCCAAGTTTGGTCCAGGCATGGATTCAAAACTTGGGGTTGAGGCTGACTTCGCATCCAACAGACTGCTGGAGAGGACTAGAGTAATCCCAGGAGGCGAAACATGCGACCGTTGGATGATCTCATTCAAAACGTCCACGGACGAGACAAGAGAGAGGAAAATATTTTCCTGGTAGTGAATAACCACAAAGCTAGAATTACCCAAGAAAAGGTGATCTAGAGACAGCTTAACAAGACAAGCACTTGGTTTTGCTACTGCTGGAAAAAAAACTAATCCAAAGGAGAGCGTGTTTTTTAGGATCTGGAGACATGGAGAAGGGTGGAACTACTTGTAGGTTGTAACTAGGCAGGATGAGGGAGCGAAGCTTAAACCCATGACGTAATTGACGAACCTAAACATGAGGACGAGGCCTGCTTGACGAAGCTCGCTGCTGCCGAAGCGTACTCCCTTCCATGGCCACCGAAGCCATGGGGACCTCAAGCGCGGGCAGCGCCGACTTTGGCAAGGAGAAGCGAACATCAATGCCGGGCCTTCTGAGGTCGCCAAACGAGATGACGAGGTCAGCAACACCACGGTTAGCAACCGCGAAGGTGAACTCGTCGGCGTCAACTGTGGAGGAGTGGAACTTCTCGGAGTGTCCACCAAACAAGCAGTGAAGGATGAGGTCACAGAGCGCCGGCGAGACGCGAAGAGGAAACTGGAAGAAGGTGACTAGGAGGCGGCAAGCCGGGGGCGCCGGAGCTGAGGGGACAGTGACAAAGGATTTTAGGCGCGACCAAGCAGCGTTTTCGAACTTGAGACAAGTGGCATGCTGCGGAAGAAGGACATCTGACAGAGGCTGGCATGAGAGGATGGTTGGGGGCCCGGACAGAGCATTCAGGGACGGTGCAGAAGGGAGGAAACGTAAGGAGGAGAGCCGTCGATGAACAGGCCGAAGAGAAGTGATTTTTTCCACTAGACTGGTGAGTGGAACTGAGAACATGAAAGTCTGGTCATGGAGCACGCGAGCGTTGAAACAACTTGCCACTCCACCGAGGAACGCTTGCAGGAGAGTGTTGGCTAGCCGTTCATTGAACCAGAGTTTGATGGAGCTGGTGGAGAGGCACAGAAAGTGCGTCGACGGTTCGAAGGGGGAGGCAGGCAGGATGGCCTGGGCGAAAGCTTCCCAATCGCCAAGGCCAAGGAAGAGGCGAAGGGACGCCTGAGCAAGGCAGACGTAGCTGGGAGGGGAATCATTGACAACCGTCGAGGGGAGCGACGGCGGCGAAGAGGTGGGGGGAGCGGGGCGAGAGGAGAGCCATCCTCCTTGTATTATATCTGGCCATACCTCGAGCCAGGCCGGGCTTCGGGCCGGGCCTAGCCAAACCCGACGCAAAAAAACCCAGGCTCGGGCCCGGCCCGGGCCGGCCATCGGGCCTGTTTCTGAGCCCAAGCCCGGCCCAAACACGTGAAAGCCCGTTGGGCTCCGGGCCGGGCCGACCCGACCTTCAAGAAAACGCAAAAACGACGGGCCCGAGCTCGGCCCGGCCCAGCCTTCAGGCTTAAAATCTAGGCCCCTGGCCCGGGGGCAGCGTCGGGCCGGGCTTCCCGTGGCCAGGTATACTTGTGATGCACCCTACCACCGTTACGAAGCAAATGAATGTGCCTATGGCAAGGAAATAGTCAAAGTGGCCCAGATAGTGCAGTTCGTTCGTTTCCCGCTTTTATTTCATGATTTTCCCGCGTATCTCAACAAGTTTAACGATTCCGATGACTTGGCTAGCTCACTGAAGTTCATGTAAACGGCGCCATCGAGCCTGGGCACGTGCCCAGGGTGCCCGTACGGTAATATCGACCCTGCACACGACTCCAAAAGGACAGGTATACGGCTTCGATTTACAGTGGCGTTACACACAGATACCAAATTTTATACGAGACGAAAACATTATTATGCACACAAACAGATTTTCAAACCTTGACGGCGTTCCCTCGCCCTTGCGTGCCCAAGTCCCTCCGTTCCTTCTTTGCGCAGGTATCATCCCTGTTGCTACCCTCACTATCGGTCTCGTCACGTAATAATAAACGGACAAACGAACTGAAATTTTCTGATATTTTACTCCTCTCCGAGCAGACAACTCCACTCCACTCGTCCACTCCCACTACCTACCAGCTTCTCACTCCCACTCCCGCAGCGGGTGATCCATGGCCACGGCGCTCCGCCTCCCGTCTCTCCTCTCCTCCCGCGCCGCCCCTACCACCGCCGCTCGCGCTACCATCCGGGGGATCGGACAGGATCGTTCACTCACAGGGTCGCCGCGCAGCCTGACGACACCACCGCCACCACCTCCACCACGCCGGCTCCGCCCGCCGGGTTCACGCCTCCGGTTCCCAAGCGGTTTGAGGTCAAGCCCGGCCAGTCAAACAACATCGCTGGCGCCGCCCTCGCCTTGCCCTTCCGCCTCGGCACCGGGGTCTTCGTCCTAGGGTAATTCAGCCCCTTCAATCCCCGTCCACATTGGAATATACCGTGCCAATCTAGTTAGCCAAGCAGACCAAATTAATTGAACACCTCAATTGAATTTGAATTTTAAATTTAACGTTTCCTTCCAATTTGAATGGAATTGGGAAATGTTTATGTGCTAGCCAATTATGTATGTTTAAGCTGAGCTGCTTCAAATTCATTGACTAGCTCACAGTGTTTTGTTACTTTAGTCGTCCAACAAAACATGCTTTTACTTTCGCCATCCGGATGTGTGGATTCCATTGCCTTGTGCATATGTCTAGCAATTTCAGGTGGGTTTTATTTAATTTGTATGTGCCTGCAATGTGCAGATATGGAGTGACACTTGTTGATGCTAACGAGATATCACCGGATCAATATGCTTTGGATTTCCAAGGTGAACTCCTCTGATCCCACAGTTTTGTTTGGTACAATACAACCGCAGCACGTGAATATCAAGAGTAGAACAATGAAGCGTACTTAGCAAAATATAATTATTTGATGTAAGCAACCATTGTGTGTATCTGGCCAAGGTGAACTCCTTCTCTAGTTCCCACTGTTTGGTTAGGTACAACCGCTGAATGGAAATATTAAGAGTGAAACAGTAAGGCGTACTTAGCAAAATACAATTATTTGACGTGAACAACCATTGTGTGTACCTGTCCAGTACCAGTCTAGAACTTTAGTTTCAAAATACTATTATGCAACTACATGTGTTTATTATTTAGGTCAGAAGGTGAAAGAAACGTCGAAGGTGGGGCAGTGCCCTCGACCTGCTAAGCCTATTGAAATATACGAGTTTGAAGGGTATGTTATTTCTTTCCACGGAGGTTCAAACTGGTTGTCCTTCATGTTTCTAATTGCAACTAGTTTTTGTATTAAGCGCTAATGTTTTCTTCTGACTAGTCAAGCTGATTTATTTATTCCTTCAATTGTTTGTGCATCGTGGCTAAAACCTCAGATGTCCATTTTGTCGAAAGGTGAATAATCTTTGGTTCACTATATCTGTGTTATGTAGTTTCCTTCTTCATTTATTCAACATTGGTATTTATAGTCACCATGTAAATCTTGCAGGTCAGAGAGATGGTATCCGTCCTGGACCTTGATGTTTTATATTACCCTTGTCCTAAAGGCAGCCCAACCTTCCGTCCAAAGATTCTTGAGATGGGCGGAAAGAAACAATTTCCTTACATTGTACGCGAGACATCATTGATGGTTGTGGTTTCCAGTTCTACATATCTTTGAAATGTTATTTTAGATATTTGATGGACATTTACCATTAACTATACTCATGTTGCTGAACTTTTTATTCCTGGGCAAGATTGAATTTTGTCACATTGGCATGATTTGTTCTTCATTACTAAACTAAATCAGGGAATTTTGCTTCCTACTTAGAAATGAATTATGCATGATGGAGATAACATCACTCTTATGTTGTAGGTCGATCCAAACACAGGAGTTGCTATGTATGAATCAGATGACATCATAAATTACCTGGCAAAAACTTACGGTTTGTATTCCTTTTCTTTTACAGTGCATACCTTCCCTGGCCTTACAAGCTTGTTCTAAGCCCTTTACTTGCACTTGTTTTTCAGGTGATGGAAGTGTTCCAATTATGCTAAAACTTGGTCTATTGACAGTAAGTAACTAAGTAATTGATAATCGAAGAGACCAGGATTGATTATTATAATGTGCATGCAATTGTGCCTTTTGCGTAACTTTATTTATTTATTTTGTATAGACAATAACGGCAGGGCTTGCATTGAGTGGGCGTAGCGGGAAGGTAAATTACCAACAAGCCATGGACATTTGTTTATTCCATGTAATTGTCTGAAAGTTTTGCTTGAACCATTTCCATTATTGATTACAGGGATCTTCCTACAGTCCTGCAAAGCTTCCATCCCAGCCAATAGAGATATGGGCATACGAGGTCTAACCCTCACTACTTGTCATCATTCACAGCATTAATGTTATTATTTGCTGTTTGTCGTAGTGTATTACCATTTCCAGGATCTGATTGTTGCAACCTTTATTATCAGGGATCTCCTTTCTGTAAAATAGCGCGTGAGACCCTTGTCGAGTTGGAGTTGCCACACTTGCTACACAGGTATTTGAATGCTTGAAACTTTGGATTATATCCGTAAACAAATAGTTGAATATTCTACAATCAGAGAATTATAACAGTGCATAACAGTTGTATAAATGACCAGTAGCATTAGTATAGCATTACGATCGTCAACAAATCAATGAATATTCTGCCATTCAACAATATGCTAACAGCCAGAACTCCTGTATAATTGACTAGCGTGGCAGTTAAATAGCTGAATATTCTACCATAAGAACAACTCGTTGATACTATCCATATATGTAGCATGACAGACACAACAATGTAAGTAACAAAAAACTTTTGCTTCAGCTGTGCGCGTGGCAGCCCCAAGCGACAGGATTTTTTCGAGAAATATGGTATTTTCCAGGTTTGCGTCGTTGCGATTTATGCTTCTGCTGGTAACCTTTCTCCACATAACCTCTGTTTGGTTTTAATCTTACCGTCTTGACAGGCGCCTTATATCGAGGATCCTAACACGGGGGTAAAGATGTTCGAGAGCGCCGACATCGTAGAGTATCTGAGGGCAACATATGCTGCTTGAGAATCCCTGGCACTATCTTTTCTCAGTAAATATTGAGCTCATAGCCTGCCATGTCTCTTCTCATGTAGTAGATCACATTCTTTACTAGGAAAATGGTGCATCCTAGATTATATAAGGTGTAAATTCTATTCGCTGCAGCTGAGACAGCGTCTATCTAAGAAACACTGAATTTGAAGCCGTGGAAAAGTGAAATAAAATCCAGAAATGGAGTCTTGTTTCTTTAACGGGATGTTTCTGCTTGGGTGCCTGCTAGGCGTCATCCGGATGATGTCCGGAGAAATAAGCCGGCTTGCCCGTCGTTGATTTCCTCCAGTACGGTGCAATTTGGGCCGCTGGATTCCCTGACGACCGGACCACGACATGACTTAAATCCCAAATTGCATGTCTCCCTGCAGCTCCAGCCAACAACGCTACATCCCTGCATGCGCGTACTCTAACGAGAGCAGCAGCTAGCCGGCTTAGAGCATCAGCTGTAACCCTCAGGTGGCAGCAGTCATGTCGCTGGTTACCTTACAGCAACAATGGTCGGCGAGCTTGCCATATATCAGCCACGGCGACAGCGGCGACGAGCTATGGGTTGCAGCAAAGTCCCTTCTGCGACCACCCTTTCAAGCACCATTGATGCTTCGTCGCTGCACCGACGATGCTGCGGCCACTCAGATATGCTCAATTGCGGTTCCGGTGATGCTCCGATGGTTTATCCATGCTCCGTTGCAGCACCGACGAGGTTTCGACGGCCCGACAATGCTCGGACGCCTCAGCCATGCTCCATTACAACACTGGCGATGTTTTGACGGCCCGCGACCCGACGGTGCTCCATCGTAGCGCCGATGATGCGACCTCGCAACGCCATTGATGTTCCGGCGGTCTAACGAATGCTTTATCGCGGCACCCGGGATGTTTCGGCAGCCCGACGATGCTCCATTGCAGCACCGGCGATGCTCCGACCACCTAGCTATGCTCCATTGCAATGTCGGTGATGCTCCGACGGCTCAGCCATGCTCCATTGCAGCACCGGCGATGTTTCGGCGGCCCGCGGCCCGATGGTGCTCCATCATAGCGCCGATGATGCGCCCTCGCTGCGCCATTGATGTTTTGGCGGTTCGATGAATGCTTTATCGCGTTACCCGGGATGTTCCGACAGCCCGACGATGCTCCATTGCAGCACCGGCGATGCTCCGGCAACCTAGCTATGCTCCATTGCAATGTCGGTGATGCTCCGACGGCTCAGCCATGCTCCATTGCAGCACCGGCGATGTTTCGGCGGCCCGCGGCCAGATGGTGCTCCATCGTAGCGCCGATGATGCGCCCTCGCTGCGCCATTAATGTTCTGGCGGTTTGATGAATGCTTTATCGCGTTACCCGGGATGTTCCGGCAGCCCGACGATGCTCCATTGCAGCACCGGCGATGCTCCAGCCACCTAGCTATGCTCCACTGCAATGTCGGTGATGCTCCGACGGCTCAGCCATGCTCCGTTGCAGCACCGGCGATGTTTCGGCGGCCCGCGGCCCGATGGTGCTCCATCGTAGCGCCGATGATGTGCCCTCGCTGCGCCATTGATGTTTCGGTGGTTCGACGAATTCTTTATCGCGGCACCCGGGATGTTCCGGTAGCACGACGATGCTCCATTGCAGCACTGGTGATGCTTCGGCCACCCGCCAATGCTCCATTGCAGTGTCGGTGATGCTCTGTCGGCTCAGCCATGCTCCCTTGCAGCACCGACAATGTTTCGGCGGCCTGACAATGCTTTGACGGCTCAACCATGCTTCGTGGCAGACTGGTGATGTTTCTGCAGCCCGAGGATGCTCCATGGTAGCATCTGTGTGCTCCCCCGCGGCGTCAGCGATATTTCGGCGGTCCGACATGTGCTTCCTCGCAACACCTCGAATGTTGCGGCAGCCCAACGATGCTCCATTGTAGCACCGGTGATCCTTCATTCCAGCGTTGGTGATGTTGCTACGGTCCGACGAATGCTCCATCGCAGCACCAGCACCGGCATGCTCCATTACAGGTCCATCGTGCATAGTACTCATTGGAGCACCTGTGAGTCCTTGTAGTAAGGATGATGATGCAAACCCAGTGAACTCCATTGGTTGTATCACCCATCGGCCATCGCTCGCTTGATGCACAGACGGAGCCCGACGGCCCCATCATTGCAGCATTGCCGCGTAACCCCATCGGTTGCAGCCTGATCATGTGGTACCACGAGCAAGCACTGCCTTGTAGCATCCGCTGCCGGCCAGAACTGCCGGACTCCCGGTAGCAGCGGCAGCGCGACACCATGAGCTACTGCACCCACAACTTTGAAGCAGCGTTGGCTGAGCATGTGGGGACGAGAGGAAGAATAACGAGATGGTGGGATAAAGGTTTCTGCGGTGGGAATTGACCAAGTACTCTACTAGTAGCAGGGCTAGCAGCGGGGCCACGCGGACACGCGTCAAAAGAACGAGGCGGCTTACGAGCGTCCTAAAATCAGTCGGTCAAATTTAAGCATTTTCCTTCTGCTTGTTAGTTCCGATTTACATTCAACTTTTTTTTTTGAGACAACGATTACATTCAACTAGCTTAACAATCTTTTTTTTTTTGAGTAACACTAGTGTAACAATCTTTCTTTTTTTGAACGTAACAATCAGAACCTTGAGATTCCCTCGAGAGAAGTCGATCTACCCGTTCCTCGTGGGCCCAATAGTGACAAAATGTTAGCGTACCAGCCCAGCTCTCAACCTTCGCCTACGTTTTGGACGTTTCCAGTGGGACACGCCACCACTGGAAGTGAAGAGCCCACTGCATCCAAAAGACCACCAACACCCAATGGCCCAACAGCCTAACACGCCAAGAGCCTGATTCATTCCTGCTCGGGAGTAAAAAAAACAGCGCAGGGCTCATGGAGATGGAAGGAAACCAAATCCAGACCTCACCCATGGGGTCCGCGCCGTCGAGGTCGTCCCCCCGGCAGTGGAGCTGGGGCTCCGCCCTCGCCGGCGCCGTTACCACGGCGGCCGCGGCGGGCGTGCTGGTCTGCAGGCCGAGGGACCCGAGCTTCGAGCTCATCTCCATGAACCTGTCCACCTTCCACTTCCGGCCGCCAGCGGCGCTGGACATCGGCCTCACCCTCACCGTCCACGCCACCAACCCCAACGTGGTGCCCGTGCGCTACGGCGCCTCCAACGTCTCCATCCTCTACGGGGGCACGCTCCTGGGCACCGCGCGCCTCGACGCCGGCCAGCAGCCCGCCACATCGTGCCGCCTGCTCCACCTCCCGGCCCGGCTCGACGCCATGGAGCTCGCGCACCACGCCGGCGCCATCCTCGCCGACACCGCGCGCCGGCACATGGAGCTGGACGCCGTCGTGGAGATCGCGGGCGAGGCCACCGTGCTGCTCTGGTCGCGCCGCTTCTCCGTCCGCATCGACAGCCACATCGTCGTCGACCCCGTCTTCCTCGAGGTCGTCGAGCAGGACAACCGCTCCGAGATGCAGCTCTACCTAACCTGACCTCAGTTAGCTGCTATGTGTATCATCACCACCTGAACCCTCTCTGGAAACCTTATTCGTCTGTTTGTGCGATGAAATGCAATGCAATCTCTCCCAATTCCAAGCAATGAAATGCAATGCAATCTCTCAAGTTCCAATGTCCCTCATAGAATTTTTGACAAGAATACTCTGCGGCTCCACATTATCACACAACAAATTGATACTACATTCTAGCAGGAATGTGAAAAATGGGTGAGGGCTAAGATAGCTCGCATCCCACAAAACATAGCACAACAAGGATATCAATGCGAGCAGCGATTTGATGTCCTAATAAGATTACACTGCACACAGAAAAGTACATCAGTTGAGTGTCGCGAGTGGCGAGCGAGGGATGAGCGACGGCTTGGGCTCCTTGCTCGATTCATAGGGATGGTTCTCACGGAACTCATCCATCAGGGACTCAATTGGCATCGCTCGCAACGACTCGATCGTGCCTTTGCTCGGGACTTCCGGCTCAGACCTCATCGGAGTTTCGCCAGTCGGCTGATAGTCCTGCAAAAAACAGCATGGTAGGGGAGTTCAGACAAGATAACAACAATACACACTGGACTTGGGGCACTGGGGAAAGAGGACGGTTCTTCACAGGATTTTCATCTCACCCTGTAGCTGCTTTGGAAAGCCCTCTCGGCATGTGTGTTGACGCCTGAAGTCTGCCCAGAGTGGTTCTCCTGCAAATGTTGTATCTCTACCGAATGTGCTTCCACCGTCGACACAACTCTCGATGTTGAATTACGTGCCTCTTCCAGTAGATCTGAGGCAAAGGGGGACACACAAAAGCAAGTCGAGATTAGATGGGGAGCTCTATCTTATTGAATAAGCAGCCATGTTGAGCGCTTAGAAATTACTGTCAATATCCTGGAGTATTTCTTTGCTACTGCTGGATGCTTGCTCTTCAGCCAAGGCGCGAGATGATGCAATCTCTGCTTCATGCTGCTCGTTGTTTTCGATTGCACCCCTGAAATATCCAGACAGCAAAGCTAATTAGACCCCCATGTTGAAAATATGCGATTAACACAAGACATGGTTTTGAGAAATTCAGAGGTGTGCTTTTTTTATCCAAAATTATGCACTGACATGTCAAATTGGCACCCAAATTGCCTTAATTCAAGCTAACTTAGATCAAACCAGCATGAAGAGTGCTAAAGCAAGTTGACCTATCTATTACAGCGAAATCCGAGAAAACCAAAATCTAACTGAACAAAACAGGCTACATGTAAGCAAAAAACGAAAGTAATGAGAACAAATCTACTTGCCTGACAAGTACTTCAACTTCAGCCACTTGTTTTGTGCACAAATCATTAACTGCAGCATGGGATTTTTTCCATTGTTGTGCAGCAGAGTCGACAGTGCATGCACTGGACAAGTCCAATAAAGATCATTAGTTACAAAATTTCAATCAAATTAAAATGAATCGGTGAATGTTGAAACATTTCATGCAATCAGGCATACCACTCCTGCATAATTGTTTCCATGCGGCAATGCTTAGCTGAAGAGAAGCTGGAGCCAACTTTGCAGTCATTCTCTGCTTGCTCTGCAAACATTTCCCACTTTCTCTTGGCATCCTTTGTGACACCCTCCATAGCAGACGTATGCTCATCCAGAAATGTCTTGTTACCACGAGCAGCATCGCCAAGAGAGTTTAATCTAACATCCACCTGCAGGAAACAAACATCAGGTTCATTCTGATTTTCATAGTTTGATTGGTCGCTTACAAACAAATTTACCCAAGTGGTATACGCAAGTACAGACGCACCAGCTCTCTTTGTCGAACAATGTGTTTGGACACCAAACTGGTGATATCCGCCAGAAGCCTCTGTTCCTCGGACTTTGATTGTTCCTGCACGAAGTGATGGTATTAGATAGACCAACATGATTTTGCCAATGAGTAGTCAACAAAAGGGGAATGGATCACCTCATAAGCCTTTTGAAACTCTTCAAGGCTTTTGACCTGTGCTTCATGAGTGTGGTTCGAGTGGTTCTGCAACTTGGATGTTTCCTCCATGTACTTTTCAAAGAGCCCAAGAATGAAGTTGGACATATCCTTCGTCCTATCCAAGCTAATGCAGAAACTCTGTTGACAACAGGAGCAAAGTTTAACTTGCAGCTAATCATAGCTAAGTTATGCTGAAAATCTGTTGACAGTCGGATCAAGTAACTGACATCACGCAATTCCTTAGTGAAATGAGCCAGTTCGCTTCGATGGTCGGCTAACAAACTCTGAATATCAGTAAATATCTTCAGTGCCTCTCCCTCAACACATGCTAGAAGCTGTCAGCAAGAATATCCCCGTGAGAATGAATAGAAGCAAAGGATAAGCATGTGAGACAAACAAAAAAGTGTTCACTGAAAAACAGGTCACAACATGCCTGGTCAAGACTGCAACAGCTTGCTGCAGACAGAGATGATACATCCTCCAATGTAGAATTTGTGTTTGCTTTATGTAGGAGCACAATATTTTCAAAAGCTTCCATGTGCGACATATATAACGACTTCGAAGCTAAGATCTTCTTCTTTATCTCCAATGTAGCCTTCAAAAGTTAAACCAAGAATAAATAGCATGCAAAATGGAGTATGAGCCCAGACAATTATTGTGTAGATGTGTACCGTGTCATGGGAATCAACGCAAGATTGGCATAGGTCTTCCACAGCCTTTAGGTGTTTGTTTTGTTGATCTATAGATGCAGTGAGGGTACTGGAGAGAATATCCAACTTTGAAGCAAGGTCAGCTTGGAATGAGTTCACCACTGACCTATTTGCAGCACTTAGTTTATCTCCTCTAGCTATTTTTGAATGCAGTGAAGCATTATCACGGCTAGATTTTTCAAGTTCTGATCTCAGAACACAGGCTTGATGTGCTAGAGCATTTTCTGGTGTGCAAAGGTGCATTAAAATACAGTTAGAACTAAGAAAAGGTGTGTTTGCAATAATGAAAAATGGGAAATAAAACCGAACCTGCTTTTTTCTGCTCAGATATAATGAATTCTTTCTCCTTGAGATTATAATGGGCCTGTTTTAAATCCTCTTTTGTTGTTGAGAGTAGGTTGCTTGTATTGTCCAGACATTTCTGTTGAACAAGATATTAATCTTACAGTACAAACAATCATCAGATGATTATAAATAGGAAATACAATTTACCTCTGTGGCTTCGAGCTTTTTGCTCAAATCAGCAGAATGTTGGAGCTCAGAATCGTACTTTTCTTGCAGGTCATTGATTTGCTGAAACCAAAGCAAAGCATTGTTTTTTTTAAACATGAACAGAGACATGGAAGTTTCCAGCAACTGAGTAGTTTCTGTACCTTCTGATTTGTTTCTAAAGAGGCAGTCATTTGCTCAATTTGATCAGCCATGCCCTTCAAAAGAAATACAGGAAAAGTTAATTGGTATAAAGATACAAGGAATCTACCACATTACTGGTTAATATCTGGTTGAAGTTACTGGTTAGGGTCTAGTTTCAATGATTAAGGTTTCTGAGTAATATCGGATTTCAAGAATGGAAAAGGAATATGTATCTGTTTCGGGTTCAAATAGATACGAGAGATCGTGTCAAATGGTACCTTCCTCTCATTCTCCTCCATCTGGTATCTATCTTTTGGAATGTACACCCCAACCTTTTCACGTGCAGCATAGACCTCTGGGGAGGAGTCAATATTGTGAGGCCATTCTGCAACTATCTGAACTACAAAAGTTGAGTATGGGTTCACTAAATACCTGCTTTCAGTCGGTCGATTTCTCCATAGAGATCCTTGATTAACGTTGATTTCATCATTTTTTGGTTAACCTGTGAAATAGATAAATATCAGCAATTGATCAGATATGACAAAGTGAAACTAAATGGCACTGGCATACACAAAAAATGAGATGGTTTTCAATCTTTAGGGAACTCATGAAACAATGGCTGAAAATGGAGGGAAAAAACAAAGTCAGTTTACCTCGGGCCTGTTTTTTATGCTCTTTGCCCGGTGTGCATAATCCAATGTGCTTAATGTCTCCTCAAGACAGTGTACAGAAGGCGAAACAGTAGCAATAATGCAAGTTTTTGTTCTCCCTCCAAGTGAATCACGAAGCAACCTTGTGAGCTTACTGTCTCTGAAAGGCGAAGAGAATTCACAGTAAGGTAAGAAAGGCTATTGCATGCAAGGATCCTTGACCACTGATACATACCTGTAAGGAACATGTCCAAGGTGCTCAACCAATGCCGTGATAACACGGCCTAAAGTAAGCAAACTTTTGTTTATTTCACCAGCCTCTCTTGCTCGGCCCTACAATCAAAAGAGAATGTCTAACTCAAGAATACCATAGAACTGACAAAAGATTTATGCCAAATGAAACAGTAAAACCCAAGCTAACTATACTGTACAACGTACCTCCCTAGCTCCAGAACGACAGATGTTCTCGGACCCAGCCAGATCAACCAGATTTAACTTCCCACATTTTATCAGTTCTTCTCCTTCAGGGGTTGCCTCTTTTATGTGAATTGTGATTGAGAAAAGCGAGTGCGAACGACTGAAATATTACAGATGAAATAAGATTTTAAGTTTATGTAAGGGCTAGAGATCAATAGAGGAAATGAGTAAAACTAAACCTTGATTGCTTGTTCAAAAGAGTCTCTGCTGTGCGGCGCTTCGCAGATCCTCTTTCCAAAAGAGAGAATATTTCGCTACAATTAGTGACTATTTCTTCCTCCAAACCTCTCACAAGCACCCCACCTTTCCCGTCCTCCATGAGTGGCAATGGCTTTTTCTGCCGTTCTTCCAGAGCAACCTTAGATATCTCCTCTGGTGCAAGAAGATCTGTTATTTCCTCATTGTACAGTTCCAAAAATGTGACCTTCACGCTGTACTCAGTATTCTGCCTCTCCAATGTATCAAATATCTGCTTGACGGCCCTAGGTATGACCCCAGCATCTGAAGGTAACTGTCCCTCCGGTCCACTCTGCAAGAATTTCAACACAAGATACCAAACAGCTGAGTAACCCCAACATGGACACATACACAACAATACACCAACAGAAGATAGGCTTGCCTTAGCTCTCCGGCATTCTCCTTCCATGGTATAAGTCTTCCCCGTGCCCGTCTGGCCATAAGCAAAGATGGTGCAATTAAACCCTTCCAGCACCTCGTTCACGATAGGAATGATGGCTTGATCATACAAGTCTCTCTGCCTAGCTGTTGGGCCGAAAACCTGCAAATGAAGATGGGGGCTTTATGTTACATCACAGCACTGAGCAAACAACCCTGAAATGGGATGCAAGTTCCCAGCCAATCCCAAAAGCATCAGCAGTTAGCGAAGATTAACTCAACATGCTGGAGCTATTCAAAATAGTGACAGGAAATGCACAACAAGGGCGAAATTCTCCTTTTGCTCCTCAGCCTACGGAGTATTAGCTATTAGCAACCGTTTCCAGTTGTTATTCCCTCCCAAGGGCATGGTGTCAACTGCAATGCAGCTGCTTTAATTCGCAGACAACTCGAACCCCAGCTCGTTCAGATGCGAACACACCAGTTGGAACTAACCCTAGGCACTAAATTCCTACGAGCTACCAAAGCTTTTACACCGCGAGAAAACCCCATCCAGACCTTGTCGAACGTGAAGACCCTGTCGATCTGCTTCCCGGCGATGGTCTGCGTGACGGCGACCTCCCGCTGGTAGTCGTTGCAGGTGACCACCTGCGGCGCGTTGCTCCGGAGCTCGTCGTCGCTGAACGGCCTGGGAGCAGGAAGCGCATGAGGAGGCGGTTAGGGCTGCGGATCTGGGGAGAGGAGGCCCGCGGGGGCGGCGGCCGGTCGGCATGGCGCGGCGGGGCGTACCTGCAGCGGAGGAGGACCTGGACGTTCACCGACTTCTCCTTGTCCACCCGCGACATGGCGGCGGCGGCGGCCGGGAAGATTTCGAAATCTCACCCGTTCTGCGGTGCGGCGTGGGGGGGATTCGGAAACTTTCGGGGCGGTGGCGTGGGGTTGGGGGAGGAAGGCGGAATTCAAATTTTGGGGGATTGGCCGCCGAGTGTGAGATGGGGAGGGAGCGTGGTCTGCCACTGGCTTTATGCGGGGGCCGGGGGCGGCTCGCTGCCCCAGCCGCCGGCGGATCTCATGGTTCGAGCCCTGCTGGCCTTTGGGTGCAAAGCCCACGGCCCGCTAGTCTAAAAATCTTTCATCTTTCTCCTACTCGTTGTTTAGAAAAAATTGAATGTAATAAATCGTTTTCCGTTTTCCAGCAGTGAGGATGAACTTCTGCTACCCCTGTAAAAGCACGATATCGGTTGTTCTCGGTTGCAGGCAGAAACCGATGCAGACATAAGTGTTAGCTCAAACACAGTACAAGCTAAATCATGGATGAGAGAAGAGAGACGGATGATGAGGACGCCGGACCTGCCATCGCCGCTGCGGTGGTCGGCGACCTTATCCCCAATCTTCCTTGACGGCAGAACATGATGTCGCCCGGGGCACCCTCTTCCTTGATTAATGACGTAGTTACAGAATAACTGGATCTAGATGACATGTTGTATCAACAACCTAATAGTAAGAAAACAAAAGGCAAATATTTTAGTACTCCCTCCGATCAATATTAATTGACTCTGCTTTAGTACAACTTAAACAAACTCATAACAGGTGATTAGTAATTATTGGTGTCTGCATTACCATTATTAAATTTTTCATTGGAGTCTAATGAACTAAATTTAATAAACAAAATGAAATTATATATCCATTAAGTGATAAGTTAAGTTACTAATACAATCTCATAACAATAGGTTTCAGTGGCAGTGACTTAACACAAGACTGGATAATTGGATCTAGATGACATGTTATATCAACAACCTAAAAATAAGTAAACAGAAAACAAATATTTCAGTGTTAAGTTTTGCGAAACAAAACTCAACACAGGTGATTAGTAATAACTGGTGTGACCAGTAATAACTTGTGTATACATTGCCATTATTAATTTTTCCATTGAAATCTAATTAACTAATTTAATAAATAAAATAAAATTATATATCCATTGAGTGACAGAAGTTTAAGTTACTAATACAATCTCATAACAATGAGTTTCACTGTTAGTGACTTAACACAATACTTTTTAAGTACACGTAACTACAGGCATCGTTTTCATTTTAATCGAAAGAATTGCACGTAAGGATCGTTGTGATATTATTAATATCATGAGGATCGTTGTAATATTATTAATATAAAGTTGAACTAAGAAATAAGTCAAAATGATGAATTAATTAAGTTTTGTTAAAATGAAGTTAAGTGTCATAATATTAAGTTTCAGTCCCAGTAACTTAACGCAATACTTTTTTACATGCACAAAGGTACTAGTGCCATTTTTATTATGTTGTAAGATTTCAGATCAAAATATTTCATGCTACACAAACTTAATATGTCTAACAACGGGGTTCTTCGAAGAAAACAAGCGAGTAGAATAACACATAGGTAGCAACAAAAACGTCAACATTGAGATTCAACAAGTATTAGATATATTAAGGAGGTCTTGAGCAACAAACAACTATGCAAACCGAATATACAAGAAGAACCAACATTTTAAGCAAAATCTTTAGATAAAACTTTGCTCCTCTTGTTGATACTGTTGATGTCCTTCAAGCGCTAAAAAGGAAACTAATGTCTACTCTTTCTTCTACTAAAATGCTGGTACAAGATGATTGCTCTTGCGTGAGAATAGGGGAGCACGAGAACAGACAACAAGCAACAAAAACAACACGGAGAATGGGCAGAATGAATCGTTTTTGCTCATGCATGCTATTTGTCTATGTTAGATTATGTAAACCAGTGTTTACGCGATGCCCCACAAAAGTACCCTACCACACATCAACAAGTATACCACCCCGATTTACAAATGCATTACACACATATAATGAACGTTATACAAACACAAATAACCTATATACAAAAACAAGTTTACAAATCTTGGCCAGATCGGCGGTCGACTATCTACATGCCTCTGCCCCTACGTGCCATAAATCGCCTTCTGATATTGAGACGGTCTCCAAACCTTCACAAACTTTATGGGGGCAAATCACAAGTTGATTCCTCACCGAAGACTCCTACCATCTATAAGACTCCAACCTCCAGGAGTAACAAGAACAAAGGAAAATGATCAATACTTGCTCAATTCGCGACTTGCTTTGGTCGAAATCTTCAACAATAATGTTTGGGTGAAATCTCTCGAGAATCTCCAGGAAAATCTTCGATTTGGTGTAGGGAGTATGAGAGGAAACCTTCCATATAGGGTTGTGTTTGAAGTGTTGGTCAACTCCTCCATAGAGTGAAGGGACGACGAGAGAGAACTAGGTGTATGGTGCAGAAAACAGACGGTTAGACAATCCGGCAAAAAACTGCCCATACAATATGACTGCTGACACTTGCTCAAGTCAGCACATGACACAAAGTAATGTTCCAGCCACCGGACGGTCTGACGATGTTGTGCCTGGATAGTCCGGGGGACGAAAGGTCCATTTGACCTTTTGTCTCGTGATTTGTCCGGCTCCAATATTTGGCTTATGATGTTTCAACGCAGTTTGCCGGACAGTCCGGCAATTTGGCCAGACAAATTTCTTCTCTGAATATTTGTTTGGCGTTTCATCTAGCTAAACATTAAGATTGTGTTGCTCGGAAGTAATTGACTTTGTTTTTTTGGATCTTTTGAAGATGGGACTTGGTTAGGCTTTTCTGGCATTGTACTTTTAGGTAGGAATAGAATATTGTGGTGATAATGAGTTGAGCAAATCCATCGCAGGCCCCTTTGATCCCCTCGTAATAGCGTGAGATCACTATAACTTAAGAAAAAAACATGCATCTCTATGATGTTGCATGTCTTGAGTCATAATCAATTTTTGGGGGGTCTCAACATTGTATATTTACTCAGTACATGTTATTTATTATTATCCTATGAGTATATTCTCATCGGTATCAAAAAAATGATAAAAAGCATGATTGTTGTCATCGATCGGCCTATGATCCACACAAGTTACTAGTCTCGATGGCGTAAATTTACTAACACAAATGTTACTAGTCCCCTATAAGTATATTGTTATCAACATCAAAATATGATTGAAGACATGATTATTGTCATGGATCAGCGCAAAAAAATGTTGACGTTATTGGAATCCACCTCTCTGGCCCCCCCCCTCTTTCTCCGATCCCTTGCGGGAAATGCACTGTTGCTAGCCACGCCATCATCATGTCATCATTCAAAATTGGAGTAGACCCCACAAAGGATGCAGCTGGTGGTCGCCCAACAACCGAACTCCTAATACTTCACTCGAATCGACAAAATGCAAGCTCCAATCTCCACCCGGTGATGTGTGAAGTCGATCACCACCATCTCCCCCTCCTGTAAGTATCTCACATCGATGACGACCTCTTCATCAAATAAACTAATCCAACCAACACTTAATCAATAACATATTGGAATAAGGGAAGAAAGATAAACTGTTCATGTGAGCGTAGACACGTGAACTAGATCATACAACCATCCTACGACCCATTGAGAACTGACCGTTGCTCGGGTGGCTAGCAACGCGGGTGCGCTCACTGTTCTTCACAAAGGTTGATGTCACATGCATGGGTTCGAGTCTCTCATCCCCTATCCAGAAATAAGAGAAGGATGGATGTACAAGCCTCCTTAGAGATCAGCGACTCTCGGCCGTCGGATCAAAACGCTTGATGAGTTTTGGGTCGTTGGATCGAGAGGTGAGAGGATCTGGACCGTCGGATCTGGACGAATCACTGCTGGAATGAACAGTAATAAGAGAAGGATGCACGTACAAGCCTTAGAGATCAGCGACTCTCGTCGTCGGATCAAAACGCTTGATGAGTTTTGGGCCGTTGGATCGAGAGGTGAGAGGATCTGGGCCGTCGGATCTGGACGAAACACTGCTGGAATGAACAGTAATGGCAACAGAATGTAAATACCATGCCCCCACCAGGGCATTTCGGTCATTTCACGTGGTGGGGGTATAAAAGGGGGTCGCTGGAGACCTAGCCGCCTCCTCGCTCGCTCCTGCAGCCGCCTCCCTCCCTCTCTCCTGCAGCCGCCTCCCTCCCTCTCTCCCACGCAGCCGCCTCCCTCCTCCCTCACTCGCGCCTCCGCCCCACGCCTCCCCCGCGCCCAGCTCCTCCCGCCTCGCCGCCGCCTCCTCTCCCCTCCCGCGCGCCTCCTCTTCTCCCACCCACATCGCCGCAGCCGCCACCCCCCGCCTTGAACCGCGCCGTCGACGGCCAGATTCACCGCACCAGAGCCCTCCCCCTCCCCCCGCCTCCCAACGACGACGAGCAATAGCGGAGCAAGGACGAGGAGAACGACGGTGGCGGCGGCGGGGAGCAGCAGCGGCAGGCCAAGGCGGAGCAGCAGCAGGCCTTGGGCGACGAAGAGGAGCAGTGGAGGGAGGGCGAGGAGCACGACGGCGCAGTCTCTCGCTCCCACTCTCTCGCCTCTGCCGCCTGCACCGCCGCTCGCCTCCACCGCGTCGCCCGTATTGCCACTCATCTCCGCCTTGCCTCTGCATCTCCGTTCCCCTCCCTCAACCGCATCTCTCCTCGCCTGCATCTTGCTGTCGCTCACCCCCGCCTCGCCTTTTCACACGCGACGCCTCTCCCTCTCGTCCCTGTCGCCTCTCTCCCTCGTCCGCGTCTCCTACATCAGCCGGGAGCTGGACCTGCTGGTCACAGGGAAGTGCTCTGCCGGGAGCTGGATCTGCTGGCTGCAAGTAAGCGGTGGTGGGAACGCCTGGATGATGGTTGCAGGTTCATCTCTCTCTCTCTCTCTCTCACGTTACTCTTCTTTGGTGCAGTATATAGAGATGGGTTTGGAAAAAGGAGGGAGCAGGAGTAGAAGCCCGGCCACCACCATGCCCGTCCAGTGCTTCGTGCTTTCCTGGAGTAGGTATGAATCCAGTCCATACTCCGACACGCCATGGAGCAAGTAGCAGCTTGCTGCTTTTGTTTTTTGGTAACAAAATATTGCTCGGGTCCCATGTCTTCTATGTGAATTCTGCATTTTATTTATGGGATAATTAGATTTATGCCCCTAGTTGTGCCTCACTCGTCTGTTTTACCCCTAATTCCCAAAAGTCACCGGTTCTGTCCAAGTCACTTTGCTCCTCTTATGCTTTTGCCCTTTGACCGTTTGACCGTCAGTTTGAAAACTTCATAAATAATTCATACTAAATCATAAAAATGCAAATAAGATACCAAAATGTTCAGAAAAACATCACCTATATGTCAGTGTCATTTGCATTCATGAAAAAAGTGTTGGAAAGTCCACATCCGAGTTTTATCTCTTATGCTACCTCCATGAATAGTAAAATCTAAAAGAATTAAAAAAAATTGGTGGCAAACAATGAGAATTTTTTTAAGTGCCTGCCAAGTTTCATCAGGGAATACCATTCGTGGGTGCCACAGCAAAAAAAAACAATCAACGCTCCAAAATAGATTATTTTTTTGCCATGACTTCCACGAATGTCATTCCCTAATGAAACTTGGCAAGCACTTAGAACATTTTTTGTTCTTTGCCACCATATTTTTTTGAATTTTTTTGAATTTTTTTAGAGTTTACTATTCATAGTGGTATCAAAAGAGCTAAAACTCAGATGTGCACTTTTCAACACTTTTTTCATGAATGGAAATGACACTCACATATAGGTGATGTTCTTCTGAACATTTTGGTATCTTGTTTGCATTTTTCTGATTTAGTATGAATTAGTTATGAAGTTTTCAAACTGATGGTCAAACGGTCAAAGGGCAAAAGCATAAGAGTAGCAAAGTGACTTGGACAGAACCCGTGACTTTTGGGAATTAGGGGTAAAACAAACGAGTGGGACACAACTAGGGGCATAAATCTAATTATCCCTTTATTTATTGCTTTGTTCTTATGGTTAGCCGCTCGTATAGTCAACTCTTTTCATGCCAACATCAACATGAATTGGACTTCTGGTCAATTATGCAGCTGCTAATTACCCCTGTTAGCACACTCCTTTCTTCTAAGTGTAAGAGTTTCTCAAGGTATTAGCGGTCTTACTTCAGCAAAGAAATCAGTAGATGCCATTCTAGCACAACTCTAGTGGCCTATTTGGCTGGATTCTTGGCTTGTCGGTGCAGATAGTAGGCCGCTTCTCATGTGAGTGCATTACTTTTTGAAAAAAAAAACTGGGTGTATTCTTCATGTACTTTGGTGGTCACCATGCGATTTCTTAGTGGAAGGAAATATCTCCTACAGAATTGATGTTGCCCTTTCTTAAACAAAGTATGTTGTGCAGCATTCTGGGTTGCTTCAGTAATTAAGGAACTGGTGAGATTTTACTTCCAAAAAAGTCTTGTGAAAAGCTCTCTTTGCAAGTCAGACAGTGTACCTTTAACCTGATTGTTTACTTAGTGTTGAACGACTTGAACCTATTTTATCCATTTACATGTAGCATAATTTGAAATCACATTTCTAATAGGACTTGTGTTTAGTTTTTTAAGTCAGATAACTATTGTTTTACGCTTTCTTGAATGTACCTTTCACTCTTTAGTAGCAGCATTCGATTAATGCGATATTGTTTTCTTCAGTTTGCCTTGTGGCTGAACATGCCTGCATAAACAATCGTCTTCAGTCTTCACATCCCAAAAAATGAGATGATGATAGTAACCATTTTGTTTTGGGCTTTGGAGAATATATATGTACAGGTAAATCTAATGTATTGAAGTGAAGCATGTCTTAACTTCCATTTTACCTTTGACCTATGGAAGCATGTGAATACTTTTGCTGGACGGAGGATTAGCTGGAATTTTTTATTGGTACTTCTGTGAGAAATTTGTTACTGAAACTTATAAATGAGGAAGTGCTTATCTTTGCGGTTCACCAGGACTGCGTTGCAGGTATACTTCTATCTCTTCTCGAAAAGGTGCATCTTTATATTTTGTATAAATATATGATCGATGTTTTGTGAATCTGCTACTGCCCATTGCTTATATATTTCTCTATCTTCTATGATTTGCAGTGAAGAACTGAAGATGAGTACATTCCTTACATCTTGTAGGACCTTGAGAAGAGATGTCTAAAGCGGGGGTGATTTGACACTAAGAGCCAAAGTTGTAGTTTTTAAGTTTCTTTAAATTTGAGTGGAGTTAAGATACAAGTTTAACATTCACAACATATAGCAAGCAAGCATGCAAAGAGTATATGAGCAGCGGAAAGTAAAGCATGCAACTTGCAAGAATGTAAAGGGAAGGGATTGGAGGATTCAAACGCAATTGGAGACACGGATGTTTTTGGCATGGTTCCGATAGGTGGTGCTATCATACATCCACGTTGATGGAGACTTCAACCCACGAAGGGTAACGGTTGCGCCAGTCCACAGAGGGCTCCACCCACGAAGGGTCCACGAAGTAGCAACCTTGTCTATCCCACCATGGCCGTCGCCCACGAAGGACTTGCCTCACTAGCGGTATATCTTCACGAAGTAGGCGATCTCCTTGCCCTTACAAACTCCTTGGTTCAACTCCACAATCTTGTCGGAGGCTCCCAAGTGACACCTAGCCAATCTAGGAGACACCACTCTTCAAGAAGTAACAAATGGTGCGTTGATGATGAACTCCTTGCTCTTGTGCTTCAAATGATAGTATCCCCAACACTCAACTCTCTTTCATAGGATTTGGATCTGGTGGAAAGAGGGTTTGAGTGGAAAGCAACTTGGGGAAGGCTAGAGATCAAGATTCATATGGTAGGAATGGAATATCTTGGCCTCAACACATGAGTAGGTAGTTCTCTCTCAGAAATAGGATGCTGGAAGTGTAGGTTTAGTCTGATGGCTCTCTCCACGAATGAAGAGGAGGTGGAGGGGTATATATAGCCTCCACACAAAATCTAACCGTTACACACAATCTACCAAACTCGGTGGGACCGAATAGTTAAACTCGGTCAGACCGATTTAGCAAATAATGTGGCCGTTAGGGTTTTCGGTGGGACCGAAATGCAACTCGGTAGGACCGATATGGTTAGGGTTAGGGCATAACGTAATCTCGGTGAGACCGATTACACAAACTCGGCGGGACCGATTTTGGTAATAAGCTTTCCAAAGAGTTGGTCAGGCAAACTCGGTTGGACCGATTATCAAACTCGGTGGGACCGATTTTGGTAATGAGTCAACCAGGAAGTTTGCATTGTAATCTCGGTAGTACCGATTGCTCAAACTCGGTGAGACCGATTTTGATAATGGACATACACAGAGAGATTACAATCCCATCTTGGTGAGACCGAGATCCCTATCGGTAAGACCGATTTGCCTAGGGTTTGTGACAGTGGCTAAGACATCCAAACTCGGTGGCGCCGGATAGAAAGAATCAGTGGGGCCGAGTTTGACTTTAGGTTTAGGACATATGTGTGGAAGTGGGAAAGTAGTTGAGGGTGTTTGGAGCATATCACTAAGCACTTGAAGCAAGAGGCTCATTAAGCAACACCTCGTCCCTCCTTGATAGTATTGGCTTTTCCTATAGACTCAATGTGATCTTGGATCACTAAAATGTAAAATGAATAGTCTTGAGCTTGAAGCTTGAGCCAATCCTTTGTCCTTAGCATCTTGAAGGAGTTCCCACATCCTTTAGTCCATGCCACTCCATTGTTGAACTTATCTGAAACATACTAGATAAAAGTGTTAGTCCAACAAGAGATATGTTGTCATTAATTACCAAAATCACCTAGGGAGCACTTGTGCTTTCAATCTCCCCCTTTTTGGTAATTGATGGCAACATACATCAAAGCTTTAGATAAAGATATAAAGAATAGCAAGTAAAGCTTTGGAAAGACATGTAACAAGCATAGGCTCCCCCTACATGTATGCAATCATGTGAATATTGAAAATGTAAGCATGTGATAGCATAACCATGATAGAGGAGGCAATGTGTTACATGTATCTTGGCTATATGCATCAGAGCAAAAAGTATTAAAGAGAATACTTTCATGCCCATGCGTCCTTCTTGCAAATAGTATGTACATCAGCAAGAATTCCTCATATACATGATTGTGATGCATATACTTACCTTGTGGTCTTGAGTTGGCTTAGGATGGAATGAACCTGCACAAACAAGGTTAGATAACACAGATGCATCTACTAGCCAGAGCAAACAGAAGAAACCACAAGAATACCAAGACTGGGATGACATGTAGAGAGTGAGTACTGAGTACCACATTGGATTAGACATGTCCCCAAGAGTAAAGATATGCAATGAATTTAAATGATCTCTTTCTCTTAGATGTCTTGCTCCCCTGAATCTAACATGGGATACTAGGAGAAGATAGGGAACAGAAAATCAGAGCTGAAGGAAAACAGAGCTGAAAGATATAAATGATGATCAGAACTAATGCAAGCTAATGCAAATAAGCACATATGAACATGTCTTTCCCCTCAAGAAGATATGTGGCATCTCTCCTATTGAACACCAAGCATCTAGGATCCTTGAGAAATACTTTCTACTTAAGTATCCTCTCCCCCTGGAGATCTCTCTCTCTTCCTGAAGGATCTCTCTCCTCCTATGAGATGTGATCTCTCTCTAAATGATAAGCTTTGATGTGATCTCTCTCTCCCCCTTTGACATCAATTTCCAAGAAGGGCTTGATAAAGATGTAATCTCTCTCTTTCCCTCTGGAATTTGTCGTGAATGGGTTTGACCCTTGAGTCACAACATAAAGCAATGGTAAAAATGTGATGCTTGTTAGAGGACAAGATTCATTGAGTGGAGCTGGATCAGAAGATACATAGAATATGTGGCAAAGAGTTTTTCATGTTATGAAATCGGTGGCACCGAGTTGTATGCTTCGGTCGTACCGAAAAGATTCGGTTGGACCGGAAATAACAAATCGGTGTAACCGAGTTCATCGCAGAGAAAACACTTGTCACCTCAGCTCACTAGACTAAAAAGATCTCACAAAGATTTGCAAAGAATTTGATGAAAGATATGCAAGGAATTAGATGCAGAAAATGTAGAGAAAACAGAAAGAAATCTAGATGAAGTTTTTTTTTGAAAGGGGAAACACATATGCATGAGACAAATGCAAAAACTCAGAAAAGAACACAGGAGAACTTCATCTAGAGATGGTCGGCGACAAAGTCACCTATGTTAGAGTATATTGACTTAGGAGTCAAGTGAGATCACTTGATCATAGGCCATACTCATCGTTTAAGCTCAAATGGGGTTGCCATTTTTCGTTTAAGCATCTTGATGTATTCATATCTTGTCGAGTTGCTTTAACTCATGACTCGGAGTAAAGCTTCTCTAAGATGGAAAAACATACCTTGGTTGGTGGTGTTGTACATGTAGTTGAACTTGTATGAGTTGCTCGAGGTTGACGTAGCTCATCAAGAATTTGGAGCACCACTTGGAATTTGAGTCCATCTACCTACATGGGTTAGTTCTTGCAAGGAAGAGCACTTGTATATCCAAAAATGACAATCATGAAACTCAACATAGAATTTGTCAAAGGATATGTTTGAATGATTTCGTGCTTCCTTGTCTTCAACCACCTTTGTATAGAGACTGGTGATGTAGAGATTGCTCAAGATCTGAGTAGGTTACAATCTCATGGAATTTGATTCAACCAAGTACCTACATGGGTTAGATAACATGCAAGATACAAATATATCCAAGACATAAGATTTTCATCAT
>NC_057813.1:286449739-286490507 GCF_018294505.1 Triticum aestivum | reverse complement strand
TTTTAAAGCCCTTTATGTGGTGTCGCTATGACGCCCGACTGTGGCATTTCTTTGAAAGTCCTTTCTGTGATGTCGCCCCGACGTCCGACTGTGGCATTTCTTTTAAAGCCCTTTATGTGGTGTCGCTAAGACGCCCTACTGTGGTATTTCTTTTAAAGCCCTTTCTGTGATGTCGCCCCGACGTCTGACTGTGGCATTTCTTTTAAAGCCCTTTATGTGGTGTCGCTAAGACGCCCGACTGTGGCATCATTTCCTTATATTTATTTGTTCACCTTTCGAGGCGTCGCTTCAGACACCCGATCGGTCTTCATTTATGTTTTGTGGGATTTCAGGCGGACTACCGCCGTTTCCCTTTTACTTACCTCGTTATGCTAATTTTTGAATATACATTGGTGAATTAATCATGACGCATTCATGCATGCATTTGTTATATCTTACGTCCGAACTGTCTTGCGAGTACTTTCAAAGTACTCATTGGCTTGTTGATTTGGCCAGATGCTGACGAAGGCGGTCTCATGGATGAAGAATTTGATAGCGAGTCCGACGCCTAGAGGAGTCCCAGTCAGTCTCGTACGACCCTGGATTTGGTCACTGTATTATATCCGCTTCCGCTACCAAATAAATTCATCGAGCCTCACCTCGACGCTCGATGAGACGACAGCTTTAGAGACTTGTATCTCTCTCCCCGCTGTGTTTTTCCACCACCGCCCTATCCTCGAGTAAGTAGCATGCCTCCACACCACTGTGTCATGTCCGCCAATATGTATATTTATTGGCGTGCTTGTAATAATTTGGTTTAGCAACCGTAGTTCGACCCTGTAATATATTTTATGCTACTGGCTTATTGTATCAAGAATTTGTCTACCAGTAAGGAGGATTTCTCTCATACTGAACTCAAAAGATTGGTTTCTCAATAAATATTTTTATTGGAAAACCAGTCGTGACACTAGCCCCCAACCTCTCGTGCACACGCATGCACATTGTCTATCTAGGCCTCTCCCTCGAGACTGTCTCACTCTTTCTTACGCACGGCTAGCCGCACTCGCTCAATCTCGCTCTCTTTATCCGAGTCTCGATTAACCTTGTTTTCTCTCACACACAAATGATATATCTCCCTGTTCGGGCCTCGATCGACACACTCTATACTCTCTCACGCAGATTGTCTATCTAGGTCAGTCCATCCAAGCCGCCCCCACTCTTTCGACATCATAGCGGGCCATGCTCGCTCAATCTCTCTCTCTCACTCACTCTCTCTCTCTCTCTCTCTCTCTCTCTCTCTCTCTCTCTCTTTGTATGTCTCGATTGACCTCGCTCTTTCTCAGACAAAAATGATATATCACCATGTTTGAGCCCAATTCGACCTATTTACATTTTATACTCTCTCACGTACATTGTCTATCTAGGTCACTCTCCAACCCGTCTCGCTCTTTCGATCGCACGACGACCCACACTCGCTCATTCTCTCTCCCTTTATATATGTGATCGATTGACCTTGCTTCCTCCCACGAACAAAATATATCTACACATCTGTGACTGGATCATCTCTCAAGCTCTATCTTCAGCCCTCACCCTTGCCAAAAGCTCAATCGGACAATATCTCTCTAGAGCATATATATCTGTTCAATGAATGTCGGACCGCACTCACTTTGTCTCTCTATCTATATGTCTCTCGATTGACCTCACTTTCTCATGCCGTATCTTCCACACATTGAAGCTACCTCTCCATCCCTCGCAAAGTCGGAGCTATTTACACTGCGAGGGGCACTCCAACCTTGGATTAATTTGTGTAGGCATTTATTCCGGTCGGTTTAGATTATATTTTCGTAGCATTCAGACCACAACTACTCCAAACACCGTTGCGAACCCCGAACCTCCCCTAGTTGATTTCCCTCTGGCTCGGTCATCCCTCTCTCGCACGTCCTTTCTCGCATTCAACGTCGCACCATGGTATTATTGCAAAAAACTCTATTGTTCTCTTTAATTATTATAAATAAGCTACAAAACTACACACCGATAGTCCACTTGGAATGGAACAAATTTCAACCCACAAATTAAAGTGCTACAAACTACACACCGAGGGGCCCACATGTCATGAAACAAATTTGGACCCAAATACAAATTAAAAAATAAAGGATGAGGATCGAACATGCGACGAGGGCCTTCAAGCCGCATGTCAATAGGCAACATACATAGAACAACAATGTTTGTTGTACCCCCCTTTGTTCACATAAATTTTTTATATTACCACAGCCTATTTAACAGATAACATGTAATATTATTTTTAGTACATTAGTGGGACCGGCTCGTTAGCACGTACTATTCGCCTTCACTTACTGGTGGGTTCCATGTTTGCTCTCTCTCTCTCCTCTCCTTCCGCGTTTAGACGCATGGGCAAACACAAAGAAATCGCGAGCGATGTTGCCATTGACCATATCTGGATGCGTTCACAAGTTATGACACCAGTTTCACGTACTGGCAACACTAGTCAGTGTGTACGTGCAATGCACGTTAATTTTGAAGTATATTAAGTGCATGTGGATATTAAGTAGGATATTATTTGCATTTTATTATGTGATTAGCACTATTTTTGGCATGAAATTAACTGCACACTAAACGTGTTGAGCGCTCGACATTGAAGCAGTCTAGGTCATTGGATGACAAGGAGTACATGTGGCTTGATGACGTTTTATATTTAATTTGATAGGGCTCTAGCAGAACATTCAATCGAACAAACCATATATTTCATTCAGTCTGACTCCGACTCTAAGTTATATGACGGTCGATCTAAAATAAACAAATATGATAAATGTTTGGATTTTAAGCATGGCAATCCAAACATTTTTCATGGCAAATTTAGATTATGCGGCGGCGGCGGGGGCGTCTTGCGGTGGGAAGCGGCTCCTCTGCCGTGATGTGTGTGTCGTCGGGCCACTGACCGACGGCGCTGGCAGCGTCTTGCACCATTGTTGGCGTACTCCTGGACGTTGGCCTAGCTTCAAGGAAGGCCAAAATGTTCTGGACTTTGGAGTGAGTCAACTGGCGGGAGGAGGCGACTGGTGTTGGTGCAAGGAAGCGGTCGAGGGTGGACATCCATGCCGCTGAGGGGAGCACTGGCACCCGCGTGGGTACACACGCTGTCAATGGCACGGCGGAGACATTCGTGTGCACGGGCACCAGCACGGGCGTGCACGCCAGTGCACGTGCAGGCGCATGCACTGGCAGTGCACGGGTGTCGGTGTCAAAACCGGCGGATCTCGGGTAGGGGGTCCCGAACTGTGCGTCTAAGGCTAATGGTAACAGGAGGCAGGGGATACGATGTTTTACCCAGGATCAGGCCATCTCGATGGAGGTAATACCCTACTTCCTGCTTGATTGATCTTGATGATATGAGTATTACAAGAGTTGATCTACCACGAGATCATAGAGGCTAAACCCTAGAAGCTAGCCTATGATTAGGATTGTTGTCGTCCTACGCACTAAACCCTCCAGTTTATATAGACACCGGAGGGGGCTAGGGTTACACAGAGTCGGTTACAGAGAAGGAAATCTACATATCCGAATATCCAAGCTTGCCTTCCACGCAAAGGAGAGTCCCATCCGGACACGGTACAAAGTCTTCAATCTTGTATCTTCATAGTCCAACAGTCCGGCCAAAGTATATAGTCCGGTTGTCCGAGGACCCCCTAATCCTAGACTCCCTCAGTAGCCCCTGAACCAGGCTTCAATGATGATGAGTCCTGCACGTAGATTGTCTTTGGCATTGCAAGGCGGGTTCTTTCTCCGAATACTCCAGAGTAGATCTTGAACACAAGAATTGTGTCCGGCTCTGCAAAATAAATTCCCCATACCACCATAGAGAGCATAATATTCCATAAGTCCAATCTGCTGACAACTTTTTATAGCATGACATCACGCCACGGTCCGGCCATTATTCGAACCATTTTTAACAACCAGCCACCGCATGTAATGCGAGGCGCTTTCCTTGACACGTCTTGTCGAAGCAGAGATCGTGTCCCCTTATCACGGGATTCTCATCAATACGGGTATGGGTAACCCAACCGCGCCATCAATCGTGGCGCTTGGGAAATAAGCGATTTCAACGGGCAGGTGGGGAGGCACATAGTTTCTACCGCCTTTATAAAGAGACAAGGACTCTCCTCTTTCACCCACGCCTCCTTCCTTCTTCGCTCATCCATTCTCACACGCTCGAGCTCCAGCGCCCCAATTCTCACCTTCTCCGCACAGCCAAACATGTCCGGAGCGGGAGGCAAGTGGATGGCCTCCTCCGTCAAGGTGGAGGACATTACGAAGCTCCAGGCGGCTGGATACTTGGCCGCAGACATCGCGCACTGGCTCCCGGACGTAGGGCAGATCATTCCAACTCCGGGACCCCACAAGAGGGTCGTGTTCCTCGCCCACTTCATCCGCGGACTGGGATTCCCTCTCCACCCATTTGTCCGTGGGCTCATGTTCTATTACGGGCTAGATTTTCATGATCTGGCCCCCTAATTTCATCCTCAATATCTCGGTGTTTATCATCGTGTGCGAGGCTTTTCTCCGCATCAGGACTCACTTCGGCTTGTGGCTAAAGATCTTCATCGTGAAGTCGAAGATAGTAGTTGGCCAGCAGGCGGAGTGTGGAGGCGGCAAGGTGCGCAAGATGCCTAGCGTTACCTGGCTCGAAGGCTCCTTCGTGGAGACCGTGAAGGGGTGGCAATCGGGGTGGTTCTACATCACCGAGCCACGCGACGCCAACTGGGTGGCGGCCCCCGAATTCAGATCCGGCATCCCCGTGCAGCTCACCTCCTGGAAGGAGAAGGGCCTGACCTGGTGCGCGTCCGCCGAGCTGTCCGGACTCCAGAACTGTGTCAAAAACATGACAACCAAGAAGATCAAGCTTGTCAATGTGGTCGAGGTCATGATATGTCGCCGGATTCTCCCATGTCAAAGACGGGCATTCAACCTGTGGGAGTTCGACGTGGCCCAACACCAGACACTGCAAGATCTCTTCGACACGACGCACAAAGAGGTCTAGAAGGTGTTGTTCAAGGCCAGCGAAATTCCTCCTCCCACTACTGAGGACCACAGACTCAGTGCCAAGCGCCAAGCAAATGCGGTAAGCATTGTACATTTCGCAAGATGTGCCTTTCCTCAGTATGTTCGTGGGAGGAACTTAAGCCATCATACTGATCTAACAGGACTATGTGGCGACGGCGGAGCGGATCGACTGTACGGCTCTGTTGCCTGAAGATCCAACAACTGCTCTCCTGACGAAGATGCTGGTTCCGACGCCCTATGAGGTGCCAGAGAAGAAGGCCAAGAAGAAGGCCACGGGGACCAGGAAAAGTCCTCGGTGCAAGGTGGTGTCGGACTCATCATCCGAAGACACCGAGGCGCACTCGTCCAATGACAATGAGGAGGAGGAGGAGGAAAACCCTCTCCCCCAAACCGAGGGGGGGGGGAGAAAAGGAAGGCCACCCCTTCCGGGGAGGCCGAAGGGTCCAAGAAGGGAAGGACCCTCCCTCCAGACCACTCCACAACCGCCGCCTATAGCGAGGAGGAGTGTCTACCCAGGGCCAAGCCCTTGGCGAAGTCATAAGTATTCGGACACCATAATACTTCTTGCATGTTTTTAGCTTTACTTATTATGTCAAGATTTGCTTGTGCAGTCCGTCCAAAGCTCACATCGACTCGTCCTCCTCGGATGGGTCTTTGAGCTTGTCGGAGATGAATAGCTATTCGCTCCCGATGGCTTCTACTCCCCGGCTCGCGGATGACACCGAGGTGTTATCTCAGAGGATATTGGGCCAGGAGGAGGTAGTCCCGGAGACGCCTCAAGGCAAGACTCCCGATGCCGGGCTCATGGGGGGGGGGGATATCCCCATGGATTCGGTGAGGGGGGCTGCAGCAGGCTTGGCCCCTAGCCGGATACTAGCACTGCGGAGATCTCTAACTCTCTCAACTACACAACCCCCTTTTTACACTCTGTTACCAAATGTATTTACCTCACACACCCGCCATTTCACCCCATGCTGAGCTCTCTCCCTCTCCCTCTCCCTCCCACCCTCTCACGCTAAATAAATGCATTGCCTATCTAGCCCCCAAACTCTCATGCACACGCATGCACATTGTCTATCTAGGCCTCTCCCTCGAGACTGTCTCACTCTTTCTTCCGCATGACCAGCCACACTCACTCAATCTCGCTCTCTTTATCTGAGTCTCGATTAACCTCGTTTTGTCTCGCACACAAATAATATATCTCCCTGTTTGGGCCTCGATCGACACACTCTATACTCTCTCACACATATTGTCTATCTAGGTCAGTCCATCCAAGCCGCCACCACTCTTTCGACATCATGGCGGGCCATGCTCGCTCAATCTCTCTCTCTCTCTCTTTGTATGTCTTGATTGACCTCGCTCTTTCTCGGACAAAAACGATATATCACCATGTTTGAGCCCAGTTCGACCTATTTACATTGTATACTCTATCACACACATTGTCTATCTAGGTCACTCTCCAACCCATCTCGCTCTTTCGATCGCACGACGACCCACACTTGCTCATTCTCTCTCCCTTTATATATGTGATCGATTGACCTTGCGTCCTCCCACGAACAAAATATATCTACACGTCTGTGACTGGTTCATCTCTCAAGCTCTATCTTCAGCCCTCACCCTTGCCAAAAGCTCAATTAGACAATATCTCTCTAGAGCATATATATCTGTTCAATGAATGTCAGACCACACTCACTTTGTCTCTCTATCTATATGTCTCTCGATTGACCTGACTTTCTCATGCCGTATCTTCCACACATTGAAGCTACCTCTCCATCCCTCGCAAAGCCGGAGCTATTTACACTGCGAGGGGCACTCCAACCTTGGATTAATTTGGGTAGGCATTTATTCCGGTCGGTTTAGATTATATTTTCGTAGCATTCAGCCCACAACTACTCCAAACACCGTTGCAACCCCCGCACCTCCCCTAGTTTATTTCCCTCTGGCTCGTTCATCGCTCTCTCACATGTCCTTTCTCGCCTTCAACGTCGCACCATGGTATTATTGCAAAAACCTCTATTGTTCTGTTTAATTATTATAAATAAGCTACAAAACTATACACTAATAGTCCACTTGGAATGGAACAAATTTCGACCCACAAATTAAAGTGCTACAAACAACACACCGAGGGGCCCACATGTCATGAAACAAATTTGGACCCAAATACAAATTAAAAAATAAAGGATGAGGATCGAACATGCGACGAGGGCCTTCAAGCCGCATGTCAATAGGCAACATACGTAGAACAACAATGTTTGTTGTACCCCCCTTTGTTCACATAATTTTTTTATATTACCACAGCCTATTTAATGGATAACATGTAATATTATTTTTAGTACATTAGTGGGACCGGCTCGTTAGCACGTACTATTCGCCTTCACTTACTGGTGGGTTCCATGTTTGCTCTCTCTCTCTCTCTCTCTCTCTCTCTCCTCCCCTTCCGCGTTTAGACGCATGGACAAACACAAAGAACTCGCGGGCGATGTTGCCGTTGACCATATCTGGATGCGTTCACAAGTTACGACACCAGTTTCACGTACTGGCAACACTAGTCAGTGTGTATGTGCAATGCACGTTAATTTTGAAGTATATTAAGTGCATGTGGATATTAAGTAGGATATTATTTGCATTTTATTATGTGATTAGCACTATTTTTGGCATGAAATTAACTGCACACTAAACGTGTTGAGCGCTCGACATTGAAGCAGTCTAGGTCATTGGATGACAAGGAATACATGTGGCTTGATGACGTTTTATATTTAATATGATACGGCTCTAGCAGAAAATGCAATAGATCAAACCATAGTTTTCATTTAGTCTGACTCCGACTTTAAATTATATGACGATCGATCTAAAATAAACGGAAATGATAAATGTTCGGATTTTAAGCATGGCAATCCGAACGTTTTTCATGGCAAATTTAGATTATGCGGCGGCGGCGGGGGCGTCTTGCGGTGGGAAGCGGCTCCTTTGCCGTGCTCTGTGTGTCGTCGGGCCATTGACCGACAGTGATGGAGGCGTCTTGCACCATTGTTGGCGTACTCCTGGATGTTGGCCTAGCTTCAAGGAAGGACAAAATGTTCTGGACTTTGGAGCGAGTCAACTGGCGGGAGGAGACGACTGGTGTTGGTGCAAGGAAGCGTTTGAGGGTGGACATCCATGCCGCTGAGGGGGGCACTGGCACCCGCGTCGGGACACACGCTGTCAATGGCGCGGCGGAGACATTCGTGTGCACGGGCACCAGCACGGGCGTGCACGCCAGTGCACGTGCAGGCGCATGCACTGGCAGTGCACGCGTGTCGGTGTCAAAACCGGCGGATCTCGGGTAGGGGGTCCCGAACTGTGCATCTAAGGCTAATGGTAACAGGAGGCAGGGGACACGATGTTTTACCCAGGTTTGGGCTCTGTCGATGGAGGTAATACCCTACTTCCTGCTTGATTGATCTTGATGATATGATTATTACAAGAGTTGATCAACCACGAGATCGTAGCTAGCCTATGATTATGATTGTTGTCATCCTACAGACTAAAACCTCCGGTTTATATAGACACCGGAGGGGGCTAGGATTACACAGAGTCGGTTACAGAGAAGGAAATCTACATATCCGAATATCCAAGCTTGCCTTCCACGCAAAGGAGAGTCCCATCCGGACACAGTACAAAGTCTTCAATCTTGTATCTTCATAGTCCAACAGTACGGCCAAAGTATATAGTCCGGCTGTCCGAGGACCCCCTAATCCTCGACTCCCTTAGTAGCCCCTGAACCAGGCTTCAATGACGATGAGTCCCGCACGTAGATTGTCTTTGGCATTGCAAGGCAGGTTCTTTCTTCGAATACTCCATAGTAGATCTTGAACACAAGAATTGTGTCCGGCTCTGCAAAACAAATTCCCCATACCACCATAGAGAGCATAATATTCCACAAGTCTAATCTGCTGACAGCTTTTTATAGCATGACATCACGCCACGGCCCGGCCATTATTCGAACCGTTTTTAACAACCAGCCACCGCATGTAATGCGAGGCGGTTTCCTTGACACGTCTTGTCGAAGCAGAGATCGTGTCCCCTTATCACGGGATTCTCATCAATACGGGTATGGGTAATCCAACCACGCCATCAATCGTGGCGCTTGGGAAATAAGCAATTTCAATGGGTAGGTGGGGAGGCGCACAGTTTCTAGCGCCTTTATAAAGAGACAAGGACTCTCCTCTTTCACCCACGCTTCCTTCCTTCTTCGCTCATCCATTCTCACACGCTCGAGCTCCAGTGCCCCAATTCTCACCTTCTCCACACAACCAAACATGTCCGGAGCGGGAGGCAAGTGGATGGCCTCCTCCGTCAAGGTGGAGGACATTACGAAGCTCCGGGTGGCTGGATACTTGGCCGCAGACATCATGCACCGGCTCCAGGACGCAGGGCATATCATTCCGACTCCGGGACCCCACGAGAGGGTCATGTTCCTCGCCCACTTCATCCGCGGACTGGGATTCCCCCTCCACCCATTTGTCCGTGGGCTCATGTTCTATTATGGGCTAGATTTTCATGATCTGGCCCCTAATTTCATCCTCAATATCTCGGTGTTTATCATTGTGTGCGAGGCTTTTCTCCGCATCAGGCCTCACTTCGGCCTGTGGCTAAAGATCTTCAACGTGAAGCCGAAGATAGTGGTTGGCCAGTAGGCGGAGTGTGGAGGCGCCATTGTGGGCAAGATACCCAGCGTTACCTGGCTCGAAGGCTCCTTCATGGAGACCGTGAAGGGGTGGCAATCGGGGTGGTTCTACATCACCGAGCCGCGCGACACCAACTGGGTGGCGGCCCCCAAATTAAGATCCGGCATCCCCGTGCGGCTCACCTCCTGGAAGGAGAAGGGCCTAACCTGGGGCGCGTCCGCGGAGCTGACTGGACTCCAGAATTGCGTCAAAAACATGACAACCAAGAAGATCAAGTTTGTCAACGTGGTCCAGGTCATGCTATTTCACCGGATTCTCCTGTGTCAAAGACGGGCATTCAACCTGTGGGAGTTCGATGCGGCCCAACACCAGACACTGCAAGAGCTCTTCGACACGACACACAAAGATGTCTGGAAGGTGTTGTTCAAGGCCAGCGAAGTTCCTCCTCCCACCATCGAGGACCATGGACTCAGTGCCAAGCGCCACGCCAATGCGGTAAGAATTCTACATTTTGCAAGATGTGCCTTTCCTCAGTATGTTCGTGGGAGGAACTTAAGCCATCGTACTAATCTAACAGGACTATGTGGCGATGGCGGAGTGGATCGACTGTCCGGCTCCGTTGCCTGAAGATCCAGCAACCGCTCTCCTGACGAAGATGATGGTTCCGACGCCCTATGAGGTGCCAGAGAAGAAGGCCACGGGGACCAGGAAAAGTCTTTAGTGCAAGGTGCTGTCGGACTCATCGTCCGAAGACACCGAGGCACACTCATCCAACGACAATTTGGAGGAGGAGGAGGAAAACCCTCTCCCCCAAACCGAGGGGGGGGAAGAAAAGGAAGGCCACCCCTTTCGGGGAGGACGAAGGGTCCAAGAAGGGAAGGACCCTCCCTCTGGACCAATCCACAACCGCCGCCTATAGCGAGGAGGAGTGTCTACCTAGGGCCTAGCCCTTGGCGAAGTCGTAAGTATTCGGACACCATAATACTTCTTGCATGTTTTTAGCTTTACTTATTATGTCAAGATTTGCTTGTGCAGTTTGTCCAAAGCTCACTTTGAATAAGCATGCGTCATTGCTGGCCGCCGCTGCTGCCACTGCGGAGGTCTCCGGACTGAGGCAGAGCCTGGGGCGGGCCAAAGAAGAGCTCGGCCTCGTGAAGAGGCAGCTCGAGGAGAACGACGGTAAGCAATACCCCGTCTGAATGTTATATATAAACGAAAACATCGTTGATGCAAATAGAAGCACGATGAATTTTACTAGGGTCCACGACTGAAGTGGCGGCCCTTAAGAAGGCAGTGCCAAGGCCGAAAACAAAGCAGCCAAGGAGCGCACCGAGCACGAAAAACAAGAGGTGCGAGTTGATGAGGTCCAACAAGAGCTTCAGGACTTCGTCAAGAAATTCGAGTCCTTGGAGCGTGACTCCAAGACGCAAGAGTCGGAACTTGCGAAGGCCCGTCGGAGTGCACTAGACACCAAGGCCGAAGCCCAGAAGGCCCTCCAAGAAATTGAGGCGGCCAAGAAGATAGCTGCGGGTAAGGCTTTCATTATGCAAAGAAAGCATGTGAAAGAGACTTTCCTTTTACTTACCTGAATTCGGAGCTCTCGAGGAGCATTTGCAGATCTGCCGCACAGCATCTCTAATGCCGTCGAGTTCTACCGGGCTGAGGAGGGGAGCTCGACGGATAAGCTGTTTTGGTCCCAATATATTGGGGCCGAACATCCGATGTCCTTTAGTGACCAGCTAAGGCAACTGGTCGAACTTCACAAGGCGGCTGAACTGGCCATGAAGGACTTCATAATCCAGCTGTGGCCTGGCGAGCCCCTGCCCAGCAGCTACTTCGGCTTTGACAAGCGGATAGTGAATGCCTGTCCGTGGCTTGAAGTTGTTAAGCGGTCCGTCTATATTGAGGGTGCACGCAGGGCCTTGGCCCGTGCAAAGGTGCACTGGGGGAAGATGGACGCCAAGAAGCTGGTGATAGAGGGGCCGCCGAAGGGCAAGGAGCATCGTCACACCGAACAGTATTATTAAAATGTCATTAAGGGTGCCCGCCTTGTGGCGGATGAATGTACTAAGGATGTGATATTTGAATGAATGTACTCATGTCATCCTGTATTATGAAAACCAGTTCATGTGTGCCATGTAGCGCGTGTTAATTTAAAATATTACCTTCTGTGCGGCCGTTCTAAAAAATCTTGAGAGTTGGCCAGTCGTCTGTTTCTGCCCCCATGTAACTAGCACTGGGGTGTTCGGGATAAGTATAAACACTCTTTATCCAAGTTTTTGGTCCTTTGAAGGAGGTGTTTAGTGCCACGAACGAGGCAATCGGACTATACGACTTTATCGCCCTCACTTAGCCATAGAAGTCTGCAGTTTTAAATTTTGGCAAAGCCCCTTTATCCGGAAAGCCAGAGTTGGGGCGCTATACACGCCTAAATCGGACGAGGCCGATTCCTTGCCTAAAGCGGAAAAAATCTTTAAGGATTTGAGACCTCTCGAAGAGCGACCGGCTCTCGCCTTATCATGACAGTCAGTTTTCGGCTTTCTCTACTGAGGTGCTCGTCCGGAAGAACCGAGACACAATCGCAGTAGTTCTCCCTGTGCTACCTTAGCCGATATAGAGGAACGTAAGGTACCAAAACATGCGAGCCGGGCAAACCCAACTATTGACCCAAGACATGATTCGGAGCTGATGCATATAGTGCTATAAGTTCGGGGTGCCGCAATGTCGAAACTGTTCGGACTTGTCTTGCCAGATTATGGGGTACTGAAGCCCCTGGCAAACTGGTCGTGCCAAAATGCATGGGTATAATAAATAAGCAGTAAAGAAAAGGGGTAACTAAACGTAATAGCAAGCTGACGCTGTATACTATTTTCCCTTGTTATTCAAATGATACGTCCAACCGTACACATACAAGTATTGCGATAAGCAGAATAGGACTGTTTGACATATCCTGACCAGGAGCGGGTGGTATGCGGGTATGTAAAACAGGTATAACGATTGTTATCAGAGACCACCTGAGGATTCCCTCGTACGCCAAAGCTTCTTGTCCTCTTTGGTGTGTCCGTCCCGCTATGTGTCCGATAGCCGGTCTTTCGGAAGAGCCTCCTGAAGATAGGGACCTGAAAGAAAAAGGGCGTGCAAAAATGCATGTGTCCCGGGGCGGTCGAACCACATTGTGGGCCGTGTCATAGTTGTGCCTCCGCCTATGCCCAGGGTATTTTAAGTGCGTAATTATGTACGCACGGCACAAATTTCGCCGTTTGACTGGAACTAGGGCGGAGGCCGGATTGCTAGTCGAGCTCTGGAAGTGCTGGATGATCCTGTTGCGGAGTACTCCAGACTCGCTTGAAGGTATCCGGGTTATTTATCACCGAGTTGGTTGTTTGCCTAAGAAGGCTGTTTTGTACTTCCGCTGCGAGGGCCACAGTGTGCTCCTCCGTGCGGAGCAAGCGCTCTGTGTTTCCATTAACTGTGATAATCCCGTGAGGACCTTGCATTTTGAGCTTGAGGTATGCATAATGCGGTACCGCATTGAATTTGGCGAATGTGGTTCGTCCGAGCAGTGCATGATAGCCACTACGGAAGGGTACGATGTCGAAGATTAACTCCTCGCTTCGGAAACTGTCCGGAGATCTGAAGACAACTTCCTGTGTGATTGAGCCCGTACAACAGGCCTCCACACCGGGTATGACACCCTTGAAGGTGGTTTTTGTGGGCTTGATCCTTGAGGGGTCTATGCCCTTTTTACGCACTGTATCCTGATAGAGCAGGTTCAAGCTGCTACCACCGTCCATGAGGACTCGTGTGAGATGGAATCCATCAATGATGGGGTCCAGGACCAATGTGGCCGAACCACCTTGACAGATACTGGTAGGATGGCCCCTGCGATCGAAGGTGATCGGATAAGGGGACTATGGGTTGAACTTTGGGGCGACTGGCTCCATCGCATAGACGTCCCTTAGTGCGCCCTTCCGTTCCCTCTTGGGAATATGGGTTGCGTATATCATATTTACTGTTTTCACCTGGGGAGGGAATTTCTTCTGTCCTCCCGTGTTCGGCAGCCGCGGATCCTCGTCGTCATCGCTATGTAGCCCCTTTTCCTTGTTCTCGGCATTCAACTTGCCAGCTTGTTTAAACACCCAACATTCCCTGTTTGTGTGGTTGGCTGGTTTGTTAGGGGTGTCGTGAATTTGACACGACCGATCGAGAATTCGGTCCAAGCTGGACGAGCCCAGACTGTTTCTTTTGAATGGCTTTTTCCGCTGTCCGGATTTAAAGCCTCTGAATCCGGCATTGACTGTCGTGTCTTCGGCGTTGTCGCCATTATTGCGACGCTTGTGTCTATTTCGTCATGTCTTACCGTTGCTATCCCTGGCGTCTAAATCGCCTGAGTTTTTGGGTGTGATGTTGCTGCAAGCCAGCCAGCTGTCCTCGCCCGCGCAGAAGTGGGTCATGAGTGTTGTGAGGGCTGCCATGGATTTTTGCTTCTCTTAGCCGAGATGTCGGGCGAGCCATTTGTCGCGGATGTTGTGCTTGAAGGCCGCTAAGGCTTCGGCATCCGGACAGTCGACAATTTTGTTCTTTTTAGTTAGGAACCGAGTCCAGAATTTCCTGGCTGACTCTCCGGGCTGTTGGTTTATGTGACTTAAGTCATCAGCATCCGGTGGTTGCACGTAAGTGCCTTGGAAGTTATCGAGGAACGCGTCTTCCAGATCCTCCCAACTGCCAATGGAGCTTGCTGGCAGGCTATTCAGCCAATGCCGAGCCGGTCCTTTGAGCTTAAGTGGTAGGTACTTTATGGCATGCAATTCATCACCGCGGGCCATGTGAATGTGGAGTAGAAAATCTTCTATCCATACCACGGGGTCTGTTGTGCCATCGTATGATTCAATGTTTACAGGTTTAAACCCTTCTAGGAATTCATCATCCATAACTTCGTCAGTGAAGCATAGGGGGTGTGCGGCGCCTCTATGCCGGGTTACATACCGACGTAGTTCAAATGAATCTGGTCTATTGTATTCGGCCCGGCCGGAATTTGGTTTATCATATCCAGCGTGACGGTCATCGTCACGTCTTGTGGCGCGCCCCCGTGATCCATAGATCGATCTTGACTGTCTTGCTTTGTTTTCCAATACATCTCGCAGGTCCTTCGTATAGCCCCGGGACTTAGTATTACCGTTTGATTGGCGACGGAGTGCGGTCTGGACTTCGGGCTGGTACGCCGCTTTGTCGCGGCCACAGGGTGGCCAGTCAGCCGCATCATGCGCTGGTAGCGTGGGCTTTGAAGCCTCCTCCTCGAGTTGAGGTAGCAGCATGTGCTTTGGGTAGCTTTTGCTAGGGCGCTCGAGTTCGTATTCCTCGATAGCCAGGACCTCGGTCCATCTGTCAGTTAGCAGATCTTGATCAGCTTGAAGTTGTTGTTGCTTTTTCTTCAGGCTTTTTGCAGTGGCTATAAGCCGGCGTTTGAAGCGCTCCTGCTCGACGGGATCCTCAGGCACGATGAATTATTCGTCGCCAAGTCTCACTTCGTCTTCAGAGATATGCATGTAATTACCGTCCTCTGATTCTCCATCAGTTGCCTGTTCTTTAGGGCTAGCTTGCCCATCCTCTTGCTCGGCCTGCTCGAAGCCTGGCTGGGCAGGATTGTCCTTGTCTTCGGCACCATCAGGATTGTTATCTCTTGTGCTGGTATTACTATTTTTGCTATGGCGGGGCTTGGAGCGGCGCCGATGATGCCGGTGTCTAGATTGCTTCTCCAAGGGGTTATCTTCCATTGCCTCATCGCCATTGTTTTCTTTAGGGGTGTCCACCATATAAATATCATATGATGAGGTGGCTGTCCAACGCCCTATAGGCGGTGGTTGCTGTTCTTCTCCAACATCGTTGTCCATACCGTCGATGTCTTCGGAGTCGAAGTCAAGCACGTCGGTTACCATCGACAATGGTTATGAAGTGGGTGGTGGGTGGGGGACGAATTTCTTCGTTGTCTGCTCCCCACTCGAGCCGTACATAGTTCGGCCAAGGATCTCCTGACAAGGAAAGAGACCTTAATGAGTTTAGCACATCTCCTAAGGGAGGGTGCTGAAAAATATCCGTGATGGTGAACTCCATGACGGGTGCCCAATCCGATTCGATAGGCACGGACGCACGCGGTTTAGATCTTGTGGCCAGAGAGGAGTCCGAGGGTGCGATAACACCACTCTCACAAGAAGTGGAATCAGTGTTCGGCTCCGACGCCGATGAGGGCTCTCAATGAAAGCACCAATGTTGGTGTCAAAACTGGCGGATCTCGGGTAGGGGGTCCCGAACTGTGCGTCTAAGGCTAATGGTAACAGGAGGCAGTGGACACGATGTTTTACCCAGGTTCGGGCCCTCTCGATGGAGGTAATACCCTACTTCCTTCTTGATTGATCTTGATAATATGAGTATTACAAGAGTTGATCTAGCACGAGATCGTAGAGGCTAAACCCTAGAAGCTAGCCTATGATTATGATTGTTGTCGTCCTACAGACTAAACCCTCCGGTGTCTATAGGGGGCTAGGGTTACACAGAGTCAGTTACAGAGAAGGAAATCTACATATCCGAATATCCAAGCTTGCCTTCCACGCAAAGGAGAGTCCCATCCGGACACGGGACGAAGTCTTCAATCTTGTATCTTCACAGTCCAACAGTCCGGCCAAAGTATATAGTCCGGCTGTCTGAGGACCCCCTAATCCCGGACTCCCTCCACGGGCACACGCAGATGCATGCGCTGGCAGGTGCACGAGTGCGTGAAAGTCGGCGAGGACCTTGTGGAACCCCGTGGCATCAAGCTCGACGACAATGTGTGGTTCCCAACCCATAAATGCCATGGGGATTTGTGCTGGCGCAGTCG
Source organism: Triticum aestivum (assembly GCF_018294505.1). Classification (NCBI taxonomy): domain Eukaryota; kingdom Viridiplantae; phylum Streptophyta; class Magnoliopsida; order Poales; family Poaceae; genus Triticum; species Triticum aestivum. The sequence goes on along the minus strand of NC_057813.1, from coordinate 286,473,908 downwards.
GGGCAACGGGAGCTGGAACGGGAGCGGGGACAGGCGCGGTGTCTTCCTGCAAGGCCAGTTCAAGCTCGTCCCAAAGCGCCTTATATTCTTGAGACTCCAGCTGGGTGTCTTCCTCAGGAAACTTGAAGACTAAGGGCAGACCATCATGATGCGGCATGGCGTACGTTTAGGTCAGGCTAGTTGGAGGTAGATGACAGGAGAATCGGAGAGGAAGAGAGAAGATTGTAGCGATACCAGGTAGTGTGGGGTTGATTTTAAACTGCAGCGCCTGGGAGCAGTTGGGATGAAGGTGGGCGGCGGAGCCTAGTCAAAGGGCTCGCCTCCCAGTGTGCCTGCACAGCGGTCTGCTCACATGCCTCCCTGTCAGCCGGCATAGCGGTCTGCTCGCACGCCTCCCGCCGACTCACAGGCTTGCTCGGACGACACCTGCCGATGAGAAGCGGGACTCATGGCAGCACGTAAACGCCCACGGTTTCAATTGTGAAAGCGTTCGCCTTAACGTGACAGGTCTTTGTTCCAAAATACCTTGGCTCTTCATTTGTGCAACTTGTCATAAGCAGCTTGCCTCAAATTGAAGGAAAAAATTATGAAGTATTATTTGTGCCATATCAGGTGACCATGCTCAGTTTCAAGAATTTATGATCACTTTTGGATTTTTTGAAATTTAAAATCTTGGATTCGAAGCAATATTATAACCTGCATCATGCAATAAATTTTCAAGCCATACATCTGTCCTGTTGTATTTCTTAAGAAAGGATTTTGTCAAACATTTTCTTAGTTAGACTTCAAACAAGTTATATATGCAGAGTTAAAAGGATAATCCCTCCGTACCAGTGCATTGCCTGATATATTAACTCAAGTACTAGGCATGAACAAACAGACTCAATTTTGTGCTCTTCCTGGTGTAGTAGTAGTAGTACTAGGCAATGCAGTTGACGAGTGACCTTGGCGAGCAGCGACCGAGGGAATTGAACCGTGCTCAGCACAGTAGGTAACGTTGTCTAGTTAGTAAAGCATCCCTCCGTTGTTCATCGGTAGTCATTATGGACCGGGGACATGAGGGGAATTTCCTAGGGCTGAAATTTTGGCCGCCAGATATTTCGACTCGAAACGCGGAGGCTCAACTGGTTGGGGTTGCCTAATGTGCGTACCACGCACGCCACCAGAAGGAAACAAGCCCGGTTTTTTAGGATCAACACGAGCCAAGTTCTGGCTGGTACGCCGTTGGGTCCTACCATTCGAGAATATGAAAGGAATCTTTTAAATTGCCGAACGAATCTATGTGTATTACAATGCCCGTATTTTCCTTGCAAATACTAATCTCAATGTGGTAATGGATTTATGACGAGTTCTTGAATTAGAGTGAGTTTGTGATATAGTGATCTCAACGTGGATTTCACATTTCATGGTATCCCCAGTAAGTTTTTCATTGCAAATTCAAATTTAAAAGATGGACAATATGGAGGTGAGAAAACTTTGTATATATCAAGCATATGACCACACACACACACACACGCGCACACACACACACACGAACACAACAACAATCCAATAAGTATAGTGCATCTATTTTTCCAAACCATGCATGTATGACACGAATTAAAAAATACTCCTTCTGTTCCTAAATATTAGTCTTTTAGAGATTTCAACAAGTGACTACATACGGAGCAAAATGAGTGAATCTACACTCTAAAATATGTCTATATACATCCGTATGTGCCAGTCCATTTGAAATCTCTAAAAAGACTAATATTTAGGAATGAAGGGAGTAAATTGTAAGACATGCATGGTCCTCAATGCAATATTTCAAATGAACAGGAAACTGAAACATGAATATTAATTCTAGTATACAGTTCATGCAAATGTTGTGTTTAGGCGGAGCTATGATTGTCGGGGGTCAACCCCTCGACCTTAGATAAAATTGTGAAGCTCTGTTTAGGGTTTTATAGATTATATTTGTCCTCACCCTCCCAAACACCGATTGGTTGTGCACCCCCACCCCTTCTCCCCAGGAGAATATCATGTGCCCCCATACCTTAGATGCTATAAGCCGATATGAGTTGCTTGGAGCTTGTAGATCTGAGATATAGCAGCTCACATGATGTCTTAATATTTTTACAGGAAACCTTGATGAGTTTGACAATTACACACAATTTGTACAAAAACTACTCAGATGCCCTTGGATCCCATATCCAACAACCTCGAAGCTCGTATCACTGTAGCATCTAAGATGAAGGAGGACATCATATTCTCCTGTATGTAAGAATATCATGTGCTACCACATCTTAGATGCTTTGGTGATACAAGCTCTTCGGAGCCGTTGGATTTGTGATTGAACAACTCCTCGGTGGTTCGAATGGTTTTTTGCAAAAAATCCCCCAAAGAGTTCGCCCACTGCTTACAAGCACAAAGACTTCTTAGATGACATCGGATCTCAGATCAAACGACCTCGAAGCTCATATCACCGTAGCATCCAAGCTGCGAGAGCACCTTATGTTTTCTCACACGGGAGAATATGAGGTGCTCCCGCACCGTAGATTCTATGGTAATACGAGTTCACGGAGATCTAACGACCCACAGTAGGAGGTTTGAATGTTTTTGTAATATACGACTGAGAGAGTTTGGGAATTGCACAGAAAGTACAAGTACTACGCATGTGCCATCTGATCACTGATCATACGACCTAGATGCTCGTATCACCGTAGCAGGTAATTAAGCTACGGGGAGGACTTAATATGTGCAACGGGAAGTTATTGGATCCAAGATGCAGTGGCACACAAGAGGCCTGAATGTTTTATTTGCAAAAAAACCTTTAGAGAGTTTGGAAATTGCGCATAATTACAAAGACTACTCCCAAACCATTTGTCGGCGTTCTGGGAACAGGGGTCCCCAGACTTGCCTGCCTCCGGCCCGCGGCGTGGCTCTACCAGTGTCCTAGTACGACCCATCTTCATCAACCAACAATCAAGACCATTGCGAGGGGCCAAGCCTCGCGGGGCGGACGACACAAGGCCTCCTCAGGAGTGGCCTCACCAGGCAGGCTCGCGAGGGGGCGGAGAGATCAAGGCAAGGGGTACCTTGCAAGGTTCCCGTGACGCAAGCCATGACGACCAAGGCCAGGCGGGTGCTAGCGCATGTAGTGTCCTTGTTTCCTCTTTGGTGCTAAGGGGGCAAGCGTAGGCGCGGAGTACCGAGGCATCAGGCATAGGTTTCCATATCGGTGCAACAAGACCAAGACTAGCATGACAGAGGTTATCGTGGAGCCCAAGACGGCGTCACCGCCAGTGCCTTTGATAGGCGAAGACCACCTTTAGTCAGGATAGCTTGTACTAGCTGTCCCCTTTCAAATTGGCCGTTGTTGGATCCCTTCCCACTCAATATTTGTAGAGAGGACCAGGGCCTCTATAAATAGGACTAGCCACCACAGTAGAAGGGGATCGATTCCTCCCCAAGAAGAACACCACACGAGCTCAAGAACACCTCTCCTCAGGAGGCTGTTCTTCCCTTGTACTGTTCATCATCATCCCAAGAGGCAATCCACCACCACCACACAAGAGTAGGGTATTACACCACAATGGTGGCCCGAACCTGTATAAATCTTGTGTCTCTTGTGTTTTGAGTTCATCGATCTAAGCTTAGGGATTGCAGCGAGGCTGAGGACGAGATTCGGTCGGGGGAAATCTTCGTGCGCACCCCGGTGTTCGAACCTCAAGGGTTTTGTCGGAACCCGAAATCCGACATTTGGCGCGCGAGGTAGGGGTGCGCTGAGGTCTTCCTTCCGCTGATCAGCGTCCCATCGCTTTGTCGCATCCATGTCTGACGCCCGCTGAGCCCGCGCAGAGAACCAGGCCAATCTCGCCGCTCGTGTCGCCCAGACGGCTCCTGTCGGCAGGCCTCCCCGTTGTTCTCCGTCGCCTGCAGCCAACACCTCCACCGGCCCGGTGGGGAATGAGTAGCAAGCATCCTCATTGCACCCCTCGGTGCGGCGGGATGGCCGAACTGCCACTCCGTCGCTGACCCCAGCCGGTTCGTCGTCCCACGCTTGTTGCGCCCCCACGGACGCACATGCCGCGCTACTCATGGCACATGAGCTCCTACAATACCGCCCCGTCAATGACCTCTACGTGGAATGGCTCGCCCGCATCACCGAGCTCGTAAGCGCCACAGGGGGCTCTCGAGCGCCGTCCCTCTCGCTGCCTCGCCCTCCGTCAGGTATGGGCGACATGGCTCATGGAGCGCCTCCACCACCTCTGCCCCAAGACGGCGCCCTGGCGCCAAGGCGCGCGGCCCCTGGGCGTGACCCACCGCGTCCGGCGCCCGCACGAGAAGGAGAAAGCTGTCAAGAAATCCCTCAGTCTCAAGAAGGCGCCCCCATGCTCCCTGCACCGACGCGACAAGACCATGTACTGCCCATGGCAGCGGTGTGCGGGTACCATCAAGAGCAAGCTCCGCGTCAGCAAAGGGCCCCAGTGACCACAACAGGTTGCCGCGCCTTCACCCCCCGAGCTCCGTAGCGTCGCCTGGCCGGGCAAGTTCAAGCCGGACCTGCCTCCTCGCTATGACGGCACCCCCGACCCCGCAGAGTCTTGTAGCTCTACGAGCTGAGCATCGAGGTGGCCAACGGCGATGAGAAAGTCATGGCAAATTGGTTTCCCATGGCGCTCAAGGATGACGCCCGCTCATGGCTCCTGAACTTGCTTCCCGGCTCGATCTCCTCCTGGGACGAGATGCGCTGCCACGGGTGACCTACGCCGCATCAAGCAGCAGCTCGGGGAGACCCTGCAGAAATACATCCAGCGCTTCAACAGCGTCCGCCTCAATCTCCCCAAGGTGACGGACGAGGCCATCATCTCAACATTCTCTAATGGCGTCTGTGACATCAAGATAAAGGAGGAGCTCGCCATCCACGAGGAGTTGTGCACATCCCTAGAGTTGTTCAACCTGGCGACCAAGTGCGCAAGAGCTAAGGAGGGACACCTCTCCCTCGTTGAGCTCCCAGCTACCGACCCGAAAGAAAAGAAGACCAAAGCCAAGGACGTGAAGCGCAAGGGAGTAGCCGTGCTCGCGGTGGAACCAGACACGAAGCATGGCAGGGACCAGCCGGAGTCGTCCAATGATAGCCGACCGTTCTGCGCCTACCACAACCTCCACATCCACAACACCAACGATTGCTAGGAGCTCAGGGCCGTTCGAGAAGGACGCTTCGGTCGGCGCCTCGAGCACAAAGACCGGGGCTACGGACGAGGAGGAGGATGTGGCGGTGGATGATGGGACGACCATGGCCCTCGCCAGCAGTGGCGTGACCGACCTCGTGAGGATCGCTGGCAGGACCAGCCTCGCGAGGGCGCCTAGAGGGACCAGCCTCGTGAGGGCACCTGGAGGGATCAGCCTCACGAGGACCGCCCCTAGGGTAACGTAGGCCTTCCTCCACTGTCGTCGCCGCCAAGAAGGAATGACGACCATCATCAGCACGAGGGGGCTGGGGGCTTCCAGGAGCTACGTGCTATCGCTTGCATCTTGGGCGGAGCTCAGGCCCCAGCCTCTCAGTGCATCTTCAAGAAGTTTGCTCGTGAGGTGAACGCAGTCCTCCCCAGGCTCGAGGCCACACGCCCGCTCAGGTGGTCCAAGTGCGCCATCACATTCAGTTAGGTAGATCAACTCAAGTGCGCGGCTACTACTGGCATTCTCCCGATGCTCTGTTCACCAATCATGAGCAATGTGCAAGTCACCAAGACCCTCATCGATGGCGGCGCAGAGCTTAAGGTCATGTCCGTTGAGATGTTTGACAACCTTCAAGTGCCATACGATCAGCTCCAGCCTACCAAGCCTTTCTCAGGAGTTACTGACGGTTCCACCACCCCGATAGGGCAGGTCTGCCTCCCTGTCACCTTCGGACAGCGCGACAACTACCGCATCGAGCTCATCGACTTCGACGTCGCCCACATCCACCTGCCGTACAATGCCATCCTTGGGTATCCAGCCCTGGCCGAGTTCATGGCGGTGACCCACCACGGTACAACGTCCTCAAGATGCCAGGAAGCGGCGGAATCATCACGGTCCCCTGCGAAGAGAGAGATGCGGTGTGCTCCCTCGAGCGTGCCTTCCAAGCTACAGCGATCGTGGACCCGGACTGCATGGGCAAGAACCCTCCTGAGGCCACCCCCAAGAAGAAGAAGCAACCGCTCTGCACAAGGCCTCAGGAGGTCGGCATCTCGGGTGGTGCCACGTTAGGATCAGCGTCGTGCCTGGGATGCCTCCTTCCATCGCATAGGAAGGTGCTCCCGGCGCCCTCCTTGGGCAGGGCTCATGGGCTTTCTTCTGGAGGGCCTCAGACCTCGCCAACATCACGAGGGAGGCGCTCGGGCACCACTCGGAGGCGTGCTTCGCGGCACGTTTCCCTCAGGAAGGCATGAGGCGTGGAAAGCCCAACGTTTAGGAGTTCATCGTCAAGACCACTAAGGAGCTTCAGGAAGCAAGGGCCATGTGCGGCGACTGCCGCCCACCTGGCGTGGCTCCCCATCCAGGCGAGGATGGTGGGCTGCGCGTCTGCATCGACATTCCAGGGCTCAACCGAGCCGCATCTCAGGAGCGCTTCTGGCCTTCGTGCGTGGGATGCTGCAAGGGTCCGTCGCACAGCTACGTTCGGATGCCTTTCGGCCTGCCAAACGCGGCTGCCACCTACCAGCGTCACCTGCGGAGCATCCTGTTGGCTCAGGAGGCCAGGCACCATGCGGTCCTAGCGGAGATGGAGACGGTCCTCAAGGAACCACCTGGACCCCCAGAGCCTCCTGAGGCTCAGGGCCCCGGTGGCTCATGAGGGTTGACCTCTTCACCGCGCATCTTCAATCTGCTCCAACACCCCCTCTACAATGGAACCAGGTGACATCCCCCAAGTTCATTTCAGCTGGGAGCACACTCAGGGCTGCATTATTCCCAGGCCGCGTGGGTCTGTACCTGCGGCATGTATCTCTTTTTATGTTTTTAGCTTACCTTGCTGGGGGCGCCCCTTGGGCTACATCATCCCCAAGCCGCTTGGGTCTGACCCAGTGGCTTGTATCCATTCTGCATTTACCTAAGCTGATTTGCCTTTCATACATAATCTATCTGTGATTATCACCTGCTCGATTGCCACCTACCATGGGAGCCGCTCGCACTGGCACGACGCTTGCGCATGGGTCTGTCCCTGCAACGCCGACAAATCTGAGCGGTCGAGCTCTGGCCCGCGGCAGCCCCACGCGCGTCACCTCACCAGGCCCTCAATTCCCTCACCCTTCTCTCGGAGCAACCAATTGTCGGCCGACAATCATAATGGCAACCCGTGCCTTTCTCATGTTGATTTGCAGGAACTTCCTAAGGTCTACAACGGGCGGCAGCATGAGCTCCCTCTCTTTCCCATGCGATCTGCTTGCGCGTTAAAAGGAGGGCTCCTGAGCATCGCAACCCAGGAGCTCTTACTGGCTCTCCAGCCCTCACCCCCTTGCCTTGACCACGACATCATGACCTGGCATACCAGCGGCGGCTGAGCCCGCTTGAGGGCCGGGACCTGAGGATGTAGAGCACGAAGGAGAGTGCGGGGAAGAAAGGGGAGGCTCGCACGGGCCTAACCTAGCTGCACCATGGCTACCGACGCACAAGTCTGGCACAACTCAAGGGAACGACTCCATATTGCCGAGATAAGTTTCACGCCTGGAACAACTAATCGTTACAACACGAAAATCTCACTTGATGTGACTCTGTGATGGAAACGTTGGCTTCCTTTCTCACCTCTCGGCGGCTGCTTGCACGCTAAAGGGGACCTCCTGAGCATCGCGCCTCAGGGGCTCTTACTGGACCTCGGGCCGCTCACCTCCTGGCCTTGACCACAACATCGTGACCTGGCATACCAGCGACGGCTGCAGCCTGCTTGGGGACCGGGACCTGTCAGTGTAGAGTGCCAAGTCGTCGCGAGGTTAGAAAGGGGGAACAAAGCCAGGATAGGACATGCACTCGCATGATTTCATAATAAGGATAACATCAATGAAATACATTGTAGCCCCTTTAAATGCCCCACGGGGTGTTTCTCGATTCCTCGCAGGGAACAAAAGACAAGAACTTTGAGGAGCCCTAACTACACGCGCCTTCGTGGCCGATGCCACCATCAATAGTGGGCCATGGGAGACCGGCGCCAACCCCATCTAGATCAGCGGCGGCGACGGCCCAATGTTGTCGCCTTGTTCCGGGCACGACGAGAGCTCGGGGGTGCGTAGCTGTCATCACCCGTATCCGGAGTCTTGAAGAGTTGGGGACAGTCGCTGGACTCTCGAGCATTGCTGCTGCTGCCGGAGGAGTCGCTAGAGGAGCAGACGGCGGGCCCAGCCCCTGACGCGTTGGCATCGTGACTGCCTCCTCCGGGGCAGCACTCCAGGCGGAGGACTTCCACATTGAAGACCTTGAAGGACAATGTGGAGGTGCCATCGTATTTGAAATGGACCGCGAGGGCGCCCCCGCGTTCGGCAAACCCAGGCGACCTCGCCCCAGCCTCGGGTCATGAAGATCTTGCCCAGCGAAACGATTTCAACCTCCGCTCCAGCAGCCGGGGCACCATAATCGGCGTGTTGCAGCCAAATCTCGAGAGGCCCCCTCGACGGCATCTTGGAAGCGGATCCAGGTGCTTGGAGGCATCACCGCCCATAGCACGAGCTAACGAGAGGAGTCCACAGCATGGACTCCAGGGGCGACGGCGCGCACCACCATGGCGCACCGACCGTGGCTGCGGCGCAGGCGGCGCCGTTCGCCGCCCCTTTCTCCAGAGCCTTCGGCTTGAGCGCACTGGGGCAGCGGGTGTCCAGGAGGTGGCCGCTCCCACCAAGGCCTCGTCATCTCCCGCCTCACGACCTCTCCATGGCGGTGGACCGGCCTCTTCTTCGGCGGGAGTGGATCAGGTCCATCCCGGGGAGCCTTCCCCTTCTCTTCGGCCAAGAATCTATGGATCGGCGCCATTCGTGTTAAGACCGGAGGTGGAGCAGGGAAGGAGAAGCAGGCGGAGTAGGAAAAGATGGGCGATGAGGTCTCTCACCCCTCCTCATTTATAGCCCAAGGGAGGCCAACCGTCGACCTCCACGGTCGCAGGTAATGATAACCCTTTTTGCATGTAGGAGGGACTCGTCAAGTCGGGCAGTTGCCAAGGAAGCATGGGGAAGCGGAGACGCCCACGTCCAATCAGTCGCCACGCGTCGACCAAGGCCGCAGGCTGTTGGGGCCCGCGGCGCTCCGCACTTGCCTTTTGGCTTCGCCGCTAAGCCAAGTCCAAGCACGCCTTGGGCCCGGGGGCTACTGTCGGCGTTCTGGAATGGGGGTCCCTAGACTTGCCTGCCTGCGGCCCGCGGTATGGCTCCATGAGTGGCCCAGTACGGCCCGTCTTCATCAACCAACACTCAAGACCCTCGCAAGGGGCCAAGCCTCCCGGGGCGGACGACACAAGGCCTCCTCAGGAGTGGCCTCACCAGGCAGGCTCGCGAGGGGGCGGAGAGATCAAGGCAAGGGGCAGCTCGTGAGGTTCCCGTGACGCAAGCCATGATGACCAAGGCCGGGCGGGTGCCAGTGCAGGCAATGTCCTCGTTTCCTCTTTGGTGCTAAGGGGGCAAGCATAGGTGCAGAGTACCGAGGCATCAGAGAAAGGTTTCCATATCGGTGCAACAAGACCAAGACCAGCAGGACGGCAGGACGGAGCTCATCGTGGAGCCCAAGACGGCATCACCGCCAGCGCCTTTGATAGGCGAAGACCACCTTTAGTCAAGATAGCTTGTACTAGTTGTCCCCTTTCAAATTGGCCGTTGTTGGATCTCTTCCCACTCAATATGTGGGGAGAGGACCAGGGCCTCTATAAATAGGACTAGCCACCACAGTAGAAGGGGATCGATTCCTCCCCAAGCAGAAAACCACACCAGCTTAAGAACACCTCTCCTTAGGAGGCTGTTCTTCCCTTGTACTATTCATCATCAGCCCAAGAGGCAATCCACCACCACCACACATGAGTAGGGTATTACACCACAACAGTGGCCCGAACCTGTATAAATTTTGTGTCTCTTGTGTTGTGAGTTCATCAAGCTAAGCTTAGGGATCGCGGCGAGGCTAAGAGCGAGATTCGGTAGGGGGAAATCTTCGTGCGCACCCCAGTGTTTGAACCTCAAGGGTTTTGCCGGAACCCGAAATCTGACACCATTGGATCTCACTTCCAACGATGTAAAAACTCGTATCACCATAGCATCTAAGCTGCGGGGTGGATGTGATATTCTATGCCACTGTCATTTTTGTTCGTAAACTTGCAAAATACGTGTAACTCGTGCTGTTACTTGTCTAACCGCGCAAAGTGTTTGTTCAAAAAAACCATCTTACACTGAAATATCGGAATAACACACGGGGTCCCACTTGTCATTAATGAAATTTGGACCTAAAACTAACAAATCTGAAAGACAAGATTCGAACTGGCAACCTGGACTACAAAGAGTAAGTCGATAGCCTGAAACAACAATGGTTGTTGGCTTTGTCCCATAACTTGATTTTATATAGTATTACGTTGAGTAGAGTAGACAGAGTGCCTCGTTCACACATGCATGACCATTGACTCACTTACTGGTGGGTCCCAGGTCTATGATCTCTCTCTCCTCTCCATCGTCTAACCTTTGCACCGGCACATACGAAGAGCGGCGCTAGCTTGCCGTGGTGTTATTATAACTAAAAAAGCTTGGAAAATAGAAGAATCGCCTAGAACAAGAGACATTGTGGCTGGTCGAGACGGAGCTAACCACACATATCCTTCGTGCCATGTTAGCATGATGAAGCTGTGTGGCTAGTGGGTGTTTTCGACCGACTGGCTGGGTCTCGAGGTAGAACCATAGGTACTACGTCTGATACAGTATATTTTTACACGCACATTTTTCCTCCGTGCCGAGACATGGCACACCCTACCGCGCGGTTTCGGGGTCCTCCCGGGTGGTGCACGCATATATTCTTCCTGACGTGGGACGCCCTATCGCGTGTTTTCTGGGTCCTCATCGGTTGTAGCGATGAAGCAAGTAAATGAGTCATCAAATCACAAATGACCACCTTTCCCGGCGAGTACATCAGTGAAGCACGGTGACTAGCTAGTTGGGCTAGTTCGACCGATTAGCTAGGCCGCCGCCACATTTGTTTTTTCACCCCTTTTTTCATCTACTTGCTGGTAGGTAAATTTAAATATCCACCGCGGCGCTGCTTTGGTGTTTGGGTGCAGCAGGATTTTTAATTTTTTGATTAACGGGAGCAAGCGCGGCAGGATTTTTAATTTTTTGATTGACGGGAGCAGGCGCGACAGCAATTAGTCATGATGACTCCGCTTGTAAAACCCACTGCTCCCTGATGTGAGAAGTCGTCGACTGGTGTTTTACCATGGTGAAAACCAAAAGATTCCCCGCTCCTCGGTTAGCTCCCTCGGCCTTCCCGTAGATTGCATTGCCTTGCAACCGTTTTCCCCCTTTGCTTCCTCTCCCCATTGCTTCTACCTGGTGCCATGGCGGCACAGCAGATCACGCAGTCCGAGGTGAGGCGCCTGACACAGGAGCTCCAGGGCAAGGATGCGGAGCTCAGGGCCAAGGACGTGGAGCTCCGTGAGCTCAATGAGGAGAGGAGTGCCATGCTCCTCCGTTATGTGCGGGAGTTCACGGAGCTTCAAAAGCGGCAGGCGTCCACCACAAAGATGCTCGAGGCGTCGGCGGCATTGCTGCAAAAAGCAGGAGATACGATAGGCCATCAGAGGAGCTAGCTAGAGCGCGAGCGGGCCGATCATGACGAGGTCCAGGATCGCCTCAGCCACTTGGTGAACCAAGTTGCCACACATGTGTTGCGGCTACGCGATGCCAACCATCGTGCCAGCGCGACCATGCCGATCGTCGGGCTAATCCCGTTTGACCACCCGGTCGACTTAAACGAGATGCGGCTTCCTGACCTGGTCTCCTTCTTCACCTATATCTCTGAGGAGTTGAGCCGTCTCCACGCGATGGTGGGGGCGGAGTTGGACAAGGAGGGCCTGCGGGCTGCCGTCACCGTTGTCGGACGAATCCTTTCAGGGCTTCATCACTAGAATCCATTCGTGCCATTGTACACCGTCTTTGATGAGCTGGCTCCATCAACCGGGAGCAGGCTCTACGGGGGGTTGCACCCTGCATCACCAACGTCATGCGCCTCAAGAAGCAGACAGACTTTGGTGGTGTTTAGGCGCCCTCTGCATGGGCATGTCCATGTCTCGGCGCAACATGACCGTTGGATCAAACTCAGGTGTAGATCAGTCACTGTAGCACAAAGCGTGTGGGTGTGTTTGGTTGCATTCTCATCTCAATATAGTTGTTCCCTCTTCGTGTATTTGTGTTAACCTACTAGTGTGGACTCGTGCACCCTTCATGCACTCTGCCAAACACCCAAAAGTGGGTTGAGAAGGGAACTTTTGCTCCCATCCCGTGCACCCTACATACACCCTGCCTAACACTATTCGTGCTTCATATGGTTCATGTTTCGTGGAGTACTGTAGCACCGTACTCTCCGTGCGCTGTAGACCTAGTTCTGTTAACACTGATCTCACTGTTCATTCTTGACCAGACAGTCGAAAAAGTGGTACTATGTTACTACATTACTGTTTTTTTAAAAGTTGAACAGTAGGAAAGGATCCTACTGCAAAATTATATTAAAAGCTCACAAAACTTTACAAGGGGTAGGGGGTGGGGAGAGGAATATCTACATCAGAGCTATATTTTGTACAAGTATATCTCAGGGGGAGCTATGCTATGTCTATAAAGCTATAGAGATTAGGCTATAGTGACAAGGAAGTCAGTGATCAGATGTTTCTTGTGCTCAGGCAGCCTGTGTACAATGTTTGAGAAATCTGCCATGAATCTGGCCTTCCAAGATGGAAGGGAAGGGGTCACTTGCCGAAAGTAGTTGTTGTTTCGTTCTTTCCAGAGACTCCAGGTGGCCACAAGGAAAATGTCCATGATCAGTTTATGTCGATGCCTAGACTTGAGGTGGGTCATCATATCCAAGCGATTGCCAGCAGCTGGCCAATGAATGTTAAGCTTACTCCAGCATTGTCTACTGAACGTGCAATGGAAGAAAAGATGCTCCACTGTTTCTTCCACATGAACCCCACAGAGAAGACAATCCAGATTAGTCCCGATATTGTAATGCCTTCGCTTCAACATAGTACGAGTATTAAGGTGATCGACCAGGAGGAACCACCCAAACACTTTGATCTTAGGTACGCTTTTGGCTTTCCACAACCATCGAAAGGCAGCATGGGCAAGGACCTCACGAAAGAAGAACTTGTAATAATCCAGGTCTTAAAGAGCTGCGCCCCCCACGTGCAAATCCAGATATCTTCGTCCTCAGTCAGAGTTATGGAGCTGACATCCTCCTGGAGCGCGCGAAGCTCTGCATGGGCCTGTACAGAGAGAGGAAGATGAAACGCCTCTCTCACATCGAGAGTCGTGAGCATTGTGTTGACTGATGCATCTTCAAGGGTGGTGTAAGAGAATGCGCGGGGGAAGATTTCCTCAAAAATATGTTGGTTCCAGTCATCTTTCCAAAATAAAGTCGTCCGACCGTTGTTGATCAAAACTTTCATGACCCCATGGTAGATTGGCATGAGTTTGACAAGTTCGCGCCACCAGAAGAATCCACATGGGTCTGACGCATGCAGTATCACACCCGAGTAGTAGGTGTCCCAGACAAGTTTCACCCTGGGTATATCCAGTCGGTTTTAGAACTTGTGGAGCACTTTGAGCAACGTCGCATCATTTTGAACTTTGAGATTAAGCACCCCCAATCCTCCATTCTTTCTTGGTCGGCAGACTACATCCCAAGCAGCCAGCGGGTTAGATTTATCACTAGTCTCGCTTTTCTTTCTCCAGAGCCCATGCCTTCGGATCTTATCAAGTTGCTCAACAATTTTAGGTGGAAGGCGGAGAACTCCCATGTGGTAAATGGCCAGCGAAGTAACTAGGGAGTTCATGAGAGCCAGTTTTCCAGCATACGACATGAGAGACATAGCCATCGTGATCCTGCCTTCAGCTTTGCACACCCAAGGGGTCAAGTCCAGTACCGATGGTTTGGTGGTTCCCAGTGGGAGGCCGAGGTACGTGAATGGCATGTCATCCATGATGCAACCAAAGATAGTGGCCAGCTCCGAACATTTGTCTTGTGGAGTATTGATGGGAATCAACATAGACTTATGAAAGTTGATGTGCAGTCCAACCGAGGCAGCATAATCAGTAAGAATTGTCTTCATGGTTTCTACTTGAGCGACACAAGCAGTCATGACAATAATAGTGTCATCAGCATATTGTATCACCGGAAAGTCGGCCGCACTGGCGGATGGGACGGGCAGTTGTAAGTGGTTATCATGCAGGGCCTCATTGATAGCCGTTTGAAGTAAATCCGCAGCAAGAACAAATATGAGAGTTGAAAGAGGGTCTCCTTGACGAACCCCGCATTTGCACCAAAAATGTTTACCAGGTACCCCGTTTAACAGAATAGAAGATTTCCCTGAAGATGATAGGCTCATGATCCAGGATAACCATTTATCATTAAACCCCATGTTCCTCATAATCTGGATGATGGAATCATGCTGAACAATATTTAATGCCTTGGCAAAGTCTAGTTTCAGGAGGATTATTTCATGTTTTGAGGCTTGACATTGGTGTATATATTCGAAGGCCCAGGCAAGGCAGTCATGAATGGATCTCCCCTTCAAAAAACCATATTGATTTTTGTGCACAATGTTCAGAATCACCTTGAAGTTGGTTAGCCAAAATTTTAGTGATAAGTTTGAGACAGCGGTTAAGCAGTGTAATGGGACGGAAGTCATTGACAGTTTCAGGGGCCGTGGTTTTAGGTATGAGAGTGATGTATCCATAGTTTAGGCTTTCAAGGTTTAGGTGCCACTGTGGAACTCATCACAAAGTCGATAGAAATCTTCCTTAATGGTGGACCAACATGCTTTGAGGAACGCACCATTAAAGCCATCAGGACCCGGAGCACGGTCCGGGGGCATATCTTTGACGACATCATCGATCTCCTTATGAGTGAAGGGGATGGTCACGCTATCAAAATCCACTTGCGAGCGAAGCATGTTGGAAAGATTATATCTCATTTGTGGCTTGCTCGAAGAACCCATACACTTTTTGAAGGCCTCAAACAGGACCAATTCCTTGCTGGATAATCATCCATGACCGTTCCATCGTCAGTTTTGAGAGTAGAGATGCAATCTTTTCTATATCTTTTCATAGCCACTGCTTCAAATTTTTTTGAATTTTCATCACCAAACTTGATCCAGCGAATAGTGCATCATTTCTTCCAGTATTCCTTTTGATATCGTAAGAGTCGAAGGAGATGAATGCGTAGGATGCGCTGAAAATTCCCCTCGGGTATGGTCAGGTCACATTTGTCTGCAATATGATCCAACTCCAGGAGTGTTTTATTGGTGTTCTCAATTACAATTTTTAACCTAGAAATACTTTTGCTCCAGACGGTGAGATCATGCCTGAGGTTTTTAAGTTTCTAACAAAGGCACAACATCATATAGGAGCACTGTGTATGTTCAAGTGGTTGTCGTGTTTCGCACTCCTCCGTCGTAAGAGTGGAAACGCCTGCGATAATCATTTTTTCTTCATAAAAATAGTGGACATGCTCTACCGTGCAGATCCTCCTCCAGCCATGCTCTAAATTACTCACTTTCGCTGATGTGTGGGACAGCCAGCATCGGGGTCCACCAGCCATGTACTAAATTCCTCCGTAGTAGAGTGATGGTAGACTACCCCGATCGAGGCGCCGCAGTAATGCCCTATGAGCCGTCAAATCACAAAACCCCCTCCTTTCTAGCAGTAAGTTGGACAGATGAAGCAACCATCATTTCACTCTTCTCTCTCAGCTTCCTCTCTTGAAGAAAACCCCCACTCGCTTTGCTTCTTCCTCATCTCGTTCCTCATTTCACTCTTCTCTCTCAGCTTCCTCTCTTGGATGGACGCTGGAGCACTGGCCAAAACTGTCGAGGCTCATGGTACGAAGAAGCGCAAGCACCCCGCCGAGACTACCGCAGACAAGCTCAAAGCCATTGCCCTGTCAAGCCCCCCTCTCCAGGATCCCTCATTAAGCAAGTCCAGGTAATATCTCTTCTTGACGATCTTTTTCTCGATCTTGATCGTGTTTTTTAATCTAACACGCAGTACTAGTACTAGTAGTACAACTTTCTGGGTGATCTTGCATGTGATTTTTGTGTGCCAAATGACGGTTCTAAATTCCTCTTTTGACCAAAACATGTGAGAGGTTGACACTGATTTCTTATAGATTACTTTCAACTACTCCCTGTGTCCCAAAATTCTTGTCTTAGATTTGTCTAGATACATATGTATCTAATACTAAAATGTGACTTGATACATCCGTATCTAGACAAATCTAAGAGAAGAATTTTTGGACGGAGGGAGTACTTTATGAACATCAATGCTACCTTTGAAGATGGTATATTTGCCTCAGCAACTTGTGTTATGGATATTGAAAGTAATCCCTCTACTCTCATGCCTTTGAAGACATGTTTTAGTTTCTTTGTTCACTCATTTTTGTGCGTATATGTAGTCATATATGGAGTTTAATATCGAAAATCATCTTATATTTCTGAACGAAGGCAGTAATAAAATATGGTTTCTGTTTGAATTAGAACTAGGTCCGCGGTGGAGATGAAGTTCTCAAAGTCATGCCGTGTGAACTGGAAAACCTGAGGATGAGTTCTATTGCTAAACTATCCAGCTGCTGTGTCCTTGTTGCCACATGTCCTGAACTAGTATTTTCATGTAGCATTGTTGTCAGACGGGTTCTCGAGGCTGTACTTGACCACAACAATTTCCTGGCTGTGCCTTCGATTACGAAGGATGTGGTTCTTGTAAAGCTTCCCAACAAATCTGATGCGGCCTGTCTTCATCATCATGTTTATGAGTGGAAAGACCACTTTGTTAGGTTCTCCAAGGTTGACGAGATGGTGATGGTGCAGGTAGACATCTCTCATGAAGTCCATGGCCTAGTCAGTTATGCGGGGTTCATCCCGTAGGTAGGTGCCAAGAAATAGTCCGTAGAGTTTAATTAGTGCAACTTTGCTTGTCTGCAGTAAGTACTATTGTTTAGTACATGATTTGTGTTTGTGAACCCTGTATTGTTTAGTACTGCCGCTTTTGGTGTGTGGTCAGTCCTGAGAACAGTCTATGTTAATGTCTGTCCACTCAATTCAGTCTGTATATTTTGAAGTATCCAGATCATCTTTTTTGTGAGGACGGTTTATCAATTATGGTTACACTCCAATATATGTATGCATTGCAGGGTTTATTTCACCCACCAGGATTTCCAGTCCCATGGATGTTCGGTCCATACGATTTGTCACGACCTTTGGACTATCTTGCTTGTGGGAGTAGGCGGGGGCCCTGCATGCCACCCGTAGTTGGACGATCAATCTTCTGTTTAGTACTTCAACATAGTGATTTCCTGGTAAGGATTCACTCATGTCACATCAAGTAAATCTTATTGATTTACTGTCTAAATCTTATTGATTTAATGTCATGTTTTCTTTCTTTTCCTGCAATTTTACGATGCAGGTTTTTCCATGTGACATTCATCACAGAATAAACCGCTTGGTTTGCTCTACGATGGCTATTTTTGCAGGTTTCACTTCTTACGTCGTGTCAATAACGAAGGCACTGTCCATCACTTATATTACTGGAAAAAATTGGATCAATCTGTTGTCTAAGTAAAAGTTGAATCCCTATGATGAACTGCAGTTTGGTTTAACAAAAATGCCACAATTAGTCCTTCTCGCGTTTAAAAGAAATGAAGAAAAAAACTGGATCACGGTCATGGAGCCTAGTCAAGTTAGAAAGCTGATCATAGCAGACCAGGCACGATCGCCGCTGTCTCGCACATTGGTACCACCTTCAGCAACGGATCGAGCACCGACAGTTTCTCTAGCACTGACAGCGGCAACAACTCAAATCCAGCTGAGGATTGGGCACCGACCATGTCAGCGGATCAGGTTGATCATCCGGAGGATCGAGCATCGACACCATCACCTGCTCCGCCACCAGCACCAGCTCTACAAGGAGCACAATCTCCAGCAGCAGCAATGGCTTCGGCACCTGCACCAACACTTGCACTTGCATCTGCTCCAGCCCGTGCAGCGGCAACCGAACAAGCAGTTGCACCGGCAACAGACTGGGCTGCAGTTCCCACTTCATATACCAAAGTCCTTACAAAAACTGACATGTCCACCTTCTTGGTAAGCATTGGCCGCCCAAGTGCTTCGTTCTTTTTTCTGTCCATGTTGTTTCACATGATTCACTGTGCTGATCTAACTGTTTGGGTATGTCTTCTTGTTTGCAAACAGAGAATTCCTAGAGCAACGAGGGAGTCATTCAATAATCCGGGCGACCACAACCAAATTTCTCTTACCATGCGCAGCCTTGGTGTGAATGAACCTGCTCAATACACCGTAAGTACAAAGGATGGTCGCATGATGATTGATGCTAAAGGATAGTCAAGGTTCAAATCTAAATCATATCTTGCGGTAGGGGATGATGTCAAAATCGAACTTTCTCCGCAAGGAGAGCTGGTCCAAATCAACTTTGAAATTCTTCAGTAGCAGCACGCAACTGCCGAACTAATCTATCCTCCGAGAGATTTTGATATAATAATCTGGCATGGTGAAACAAGTGTCATATGTGTATAAGTAGTATGACAGTATTATTTATCACATGGTATACCGTTGATAGAATTGCAACTCTCGTTGCTCGTTAGGAACTGTCGTTCGATTTCATTCCAATAGCTGATGTGCTTTATTCAATTTTGTGTATTCGCCTTGCGACAACATCTAAAACCAGCACTGTACCAATCGCTTGCAATATGAAAAGTGCTGAGGTAGAACACATGGCCCCCCAAACATGCAAGGTGGGCCTGCGGCCCAAAGTCTAGAACCGTGAGCCTGTCTGAGTATTATATTCTCAACTGAACCCCCATAATGCCCGTGCGTTGCACGTACCATCAGGATGCATTTGTATCAGTATTTTATCTTGTGAGATAAAAGGATGAACGAGGGAAGGCCTTATTTGCAAATGTGGAGAGGTGTGTGGGTACCTTTTTGCAAAATTGTCATAGTTTCCTTCCTATCCGTCAGATATAAATCGGACGGCCTATATTGCAGGATGGTAGGCACACCATCATCACCAACTCGTCTATACTGTGTTAAAAACAACTATGTTTTTTATAATTATATATGTTATATATATTCCCCTTGATTTTTCTTATGTATAAACTTGTGATATAAAATATTTGTATATTTCTTTACAAAGGGAGTATCTCTCTATCAAAAATATATTTATGTGCAACCAGTTACTCATGTCTTTCTGCTTCCTTTCGCTGATATGTGGGGCATCCGGAAACGGGGTCCACATGCCATATGCACAAATTAGAGTGCACAGCATGGTAGACACACCCCGGTCGTAGCACCACAGTAATGCCCAATGAGTCGTCAAATCACAAACCCCCCCCTTTCCAGCTTTATTAGTAAGCTGGACAGATGAAGCGGCACTATTTCACTGGGCCTGAATCCCCTTCTCCCTTGTCTGTTTTTTCAGAGAAAATCCCCTCTCGGTGATTGCATAGGGTTTTCTCATGGAGAACCAGGTACGAATTCTTCATCTATCCCCGATAAATCCAAGTCCCTTGGTCGCGGGTAATCCTAGGATGACAGCTGAGGGAGTCCTCGATTAGGGGGTATTCGGACAGCCGAACTATATACATCGTCCGGACTATTGGAGCGTGAAGACACAAGACTCAAGACTTCGGCCCGTGTCCGGATGGGACTCTCCTTTGCGTGGAAGACAAGCTTGGTGATCCGGATATTATATTTCCTTCATTGTAACCGACTCCATGTAAACCCTAGCCCTCTCTGGTGTCTATATAAACCGGAGAGGTTGGTCCTTAGAAGGCCGATCACAATTACAATCATACCATCATAGGCTAGCTCTTAGGGTTTAGCCTCTACGATCTCGTGGTAGATCTACTCTTGTACTACTCATATCTTCAATATTAATCAAGCAGGAAGTAGGGTTTTACCTCCATCGAGAGGGCCCGAACCTGGGTAAGCATTGTGTCCCTTGCTTCCTGTTACTATCAGCCTAAGACGCACAGATCAGGACCTCCTACCCGAGATCCGCCGGTTTTGACACCGACATTGGTGCTTTCATTGAGAGTTCCTCTGTGTCGTCACTTCGAGGCTTGATGGTGCCTTCAATCGTCAACAACACGGTCCAGGAGGATACTTTTCTCCCCGAACAGATCTTCTTGTTCGGCGGCTTCACACTGCAGGCCAATTCGCTTGGCCATCGGGAGTAGATCGATAGCTACGCCCCTGGCCACCAGGTCAGGTTCGGAAACTTGAACTACACAGCGGATATTCGCGGAGACTTGATCTTAGAAGGATTTGGGCCTGCGCTAGGAGCGCCGAACAATCACGATGAGCACGGCTTAGACCTGCTGTCGGATGAAGCTCGAGATATCACCCCTGCAGTAGCCTTGGATATAAATCTGGAGCAGGTTGCGTTGCCTAAGGACGGAGGGGTGGACCCCGCCCTGCAGGCCGCACACTCATCGGTGGTGGAGCCGAACACAGGTCCGACCTCGGTGGAGGCCTCTAACCCAAGGCCCCCGGACTCATATCCGGTTGTTGGTTCCGATCCGCACTGTCAGGACACCGACTCAATGCCACATCGATCTAGCATGTAACACCTCATATCACTTTGCGGCCTCACGCACGGTATTCCCACGGGTGTCGCCTTACCTTTGCCCGGGACCGTTTGCGCCTTTTGGCTCACGTATATGATGATGTCGCTAGCATCCATATGATAAAGTGCCCGGGCTGACATGACTAGTCATAAACCCAAAGTGGCACAGACTTACAGGGACAGGCATCCATGACCCAGCATCGAACGTGTCAGTCATCAGCAAGTGGGTCCGGGCTGTAGCACTGGGCTAGCAGGACTCCGATAAACCGGGCTGTAGCGGGCTAACAGGGCTCCGGTACTCAATGCATGACATTTCCCCAAAGGGACAGACACAGGAACAAAGAAGGACACATGCCGGCCAGCCTAAGTGTTTCGGAGCAGTAGCAAGCTACCATGGCTCGGTGGAAACACTAGGAGACATTTCCCGGTAAGAGAGGCTACCAAAGATAAACAACTAGATGGTCAGATCCCACACATACCAAGCATTTCAATAACATACACACAATATGCTTGATATGTGCAAATACAACATGGCATCACAACATGACTCTATGACTCAAGTAATTTATCAATAGGCTCCGAGGAGCGAGATATTACAAACATGGGTCTCATGACCCAACAATCAGAGCATACAGGTCAAAGCACATGCGGAAGCTTAACATGTCTGAGTACAGACATCTAGAAATGAAAAAGGCTGAGAAGCCTGACTATCTATCAGATCCTGCTGAGGGCACAAGATCGTAGCTGAGGTAACAAGCTAAACGTCGAAGTTCACGTGGAACTACTAGTGAGACCGAAGTCTCTCTGCAAAAACATAAAATAGGCAAACGTGAGTACAGATGTACCCAGCAAGACTTACATCAGAACTAACTACATATGCATCATTATCAACAAGGGGATGGTGGGGTTTAACTGCAGCAAGCCAGCTTTGACTCGGTGGCTTCCTAAACTACGACTGCAAGCAACTCTTTTGAGGTGGCGCACACGAGTCCACATATTCACCATATCAATACACCACTATGAATCCGCTCCCGTCTCCCTACGAGAACGCCATCCATAGCACTCACGCTTATCTTGCGTATTTTAGAGTATCCACTTTCACTTGTCTATGAACTGATATACGCAACCCAGAAGTCCTTTACCGCGGACACGGCTATTCGAATAGATGATGTTAACCCTGCAGGGGTGTACTTCTTCATACATGTTTCCACCACTTAGCGTCTGCACACGACATGTGCTCGGCAGACTTCAAGCGAAAGCCGACGTGGGTGTAGACCACGACCTACCTAAACACTCAAGTCTCTAGTCCAGGTTTATCGCCTATTCGGGTTCCATCCATGAGGAGATTCGGCCGGAGTTTCGCTCACAGCCCCAAACGATGTGAACAGGGTTCCGTGACACCAAACGGGCGCCCGGTATACCCGGCCACGTGGCTACCGCATCACAGCCCACCCCTACGGTCAGCGCTATCCACGGCCTCCAGCATACTACAAACACCAGAAACTACTTGCAACTCCTGGACAGAGGACTAGGGTGAATAAGAAGTCGAGCGGGGTCATATTTCAGGGCCCAATGTATGGTAGTAGCTGAATCATGGATCACAAACACAGAACTCAGTTCCAGAGGACGGCTGCAATGAGACAACCCACCATGTACTCCTACATGGACTCTCACCGCTACCTTTACCAAATCGTATTCACACACTTAGCTCACACACAGTAGGACATGTTCACACACCTCTGATTCATCCCCGATGAATCAGACCTGACTCAACTCTAAGCAGTAGCAGGCATGACAAACAAACATGAATGAGTAGGCACAACAGGGCTCAAACAACTCCTACTCATGCTAGTGGGTTTCATCTATTTACTATGGCAATGACAGGTCATGCAAAGGATAAAGGGGTTCAGCTATCGCAGCAAGTAACAGATGAATCGGTGTTGTCCTAATGCAGTAAAAGGGAGCAGGAGCGAGAGAGTGGGATTTTATCGGAATGAACAAGGGGGTTTTGCTTGCCTGGCACTTCTGAAGATAACATTGAATCTTCATCAGTGTCAACGATCACATCATCGGTATCACGTCTATCGAGAGGGGACAAATACCGGCAACACAGAAGGGAACACAATCAATGCAATGCACAATATGATGCATGATCATGACATGGCAAAATGAATGTGTTTTGGGCTAATGCAACTAGCAACAGATTAAATGAAGTTGGTTTGAATACAAGATTCAAATTCAAACTCCATATGTGATTATTCAAATGCCATTTAATTGATTTGTGCTAAACAGCAGCTATAAGTTGTTCTAACATGCATGAAAGTGGTACAGATGGATTCCTTGAATTTTTCTGATAATTTTTCATATATAAATTATTTCATTTGGAGTTACGGTTGAATTTCTATGATCTTTAGAAGTTTAGGACATTTTCTGAAAATAATAAATCATTTAAGGATTATTTAAATTCCAGAAAACATTTACTGCGTCAGCAGTGCGTCACCGTGATGTCAGCAGGTCAACAGACGCTGCTGGTGGTCATACCTGACGTGTGGGGGCCACACGTCAGTGACACAGGTTAGACAGGGGGGTTAGTTTAGTTTAATTAAAGATTAGGGGCACTAGGGCCCACATGTCAGTGTCAGGGGGTTAGATTAGGTGGTGATTAGCTTAAACTAATCACCTGATGGCGGGGGCCCACCTGTCATAGACCCAGGGGAGGTCAAACCCCTGGTCAAACGACTCAATCCCGCCGGCGTTGAGTCGCCGGCGAGGCCGAGGCGGCGGAGGCCTTCGGGTTTCTTGGTCCGGCGACCAAATGGCCGGCGGAGGGCATCTACGGAATGCCCAGGCTCGCGCGCATCTAACAGGGCAAACGGGAGAAGCTAGGGCGGCCGTAATCCTCGCCGGCGTCGAGCTCAGCGGCTGCCGGACCTCGGGCGTTGGCGGGAACGGCGCTACGGTGCACAAGAGGGGAAACGGAAGGGCGCTGCGGCCTCCTGGGGTTGCGGTGAGCACGACGGTGGGCTCGGGAGCGAGCTGCGGTGGCTGTGGCCACGGCCACGCCATGGCCGGCGGCGAGAAGCTCTCGGCCGCGGTGGATAACCTAGCTACGGCGCGCGAACGACAAAACAGAGAGGGGGAAACGGACGGAGAGCTCACGTAGACCCTGTAGAGGTGGACGGCGAGCTTGAGGGAGGCCGGACGGGGGCGGATTTGACGGCGGCGATCCGCGGTGGCCGAGGAGGGGAACGGCGAAGCTGGCAGCATCCAGGGCTTCCGGAGGGCCGTGGATCGGTGGGGAGGAAGAGGGGGTCGAGGCGGAGCCTTTGAGCGCATCGGCGAGGCTA